>NW_028185038.1:227731-325070 GCF_003343005.1 Rhea americana | reverse complement strand
ATATATATATATATATATATATATATTTTAATGAGAAAGCATTTTTTTCTTAAGTCTGTACTTAAACAGAAATTTAGCTGCTATGTAACCATAGTTAGTAACCACAGAGTGGCCATGTGTTCTCCTTCATCTCAAGGGGTTTCTCAAGGAGTGTGCTGCAGCTGAAGGTATAGCCAGATGCCTTTATGTTTTTTGGTTGTGTTCCACACATTCTCAAGTGGGCATATCACATCAACAAATTCACAACATGAATTGTCATGCAATAAAGCAGTGTGGCAACAAATCTATTCCACACCTATGCACTAAAATGTGGGGGGTTTGTGGTGTAGTTGGGGCTGACGTGGTTGTCACTGACATGTAGAAGAAACCTGTTGTACTGACAGAGTAGATACACAAGCCTAATTCAGAGCTGACAAAACTATCAAGAAACAGACACCAGGAAAGCATTCTGAATAGCAGCACACACACACACACACACACACACACACACACACACATATTTATATTTATTTATATTTATACATATATATGTATTTGTATGTATTAGAGGATCAGAGCCTCATTTGCTTTCTTGAAATTGTACATAAATTGTGTCCAAATATTTTTACAGAAATCCAGATTTGCACCTTTAAATTACCTCATTTTCTTAGCTCTACTTCCGTGTCTTTTATAGGCAAACCTATCTGGTGTTTTACCTCACTTGGCTTTAGCCTTCTAAAACTAAAGCATCTCCTCTAAACTAGTTGATCACATTCTCTTCACGGTTAATGGAAAGAAAGAGATTATTTCCATTCTAAGGCACTTAACTGTTCATATATGTCTCTATAGTTTATAGAGAGAACCTAGATGACTCCGTACTGAAATTATTAAAAAGCTATTGTGTGAGAAGGATCCCACCATCTGTGATGGGATCACATATAGCACAACAACATTGCTCTTGTAGCAGACTCATGCATTTTAAGTATGAAAAGGAAACACAATAAAGCACAGCTGGATGTTTATGCATTCTATGGATGTGTGAGAACATATAAAAATCACAGGAATTGTTACTAATTTCATTAAATTATTCCTTCAATTTTTTGACAAGACTTCAATTTAAAGTTTTTACTTCCTTAGTGAATAGAAGACAGTCTCATCCTAGGCATCCAACAATCTCCCTCAAATCCCAGTTAAAAACTGATTTTTTTTGTGGCTCCATGGGAAATAGAAAAAAAATATATCTGATATCTGGATGAATAAGGAAAGAGATTTTTAGGTTGCAGTTCATAGAAGAAGGTTTTGGAGGTACAGATGATCACAGGTGACCTTGAGTCAATATTGCTGTACTTTTGCAAAAAGAGGCAAATCTCGTCTTGGGTTGTATTAGTAATATAAAGCAAACCACAGGATATTTGTAAGACCTCAGCTGGAATATTGTATTGGTCTGGATGAAACAGCTCCAAAATGATGTAGATTGAGACAGAAACCAGAGGAGAGAGTTACTAAAGGTCTCAAAAATGCAGTAAGTGATGAAAGAGTTMGTATAGAATTAGGGATGTGAAAACAGTTTTCCAGTTCATCCGCTACCGCAAAGGGGACCTGCRTGTTCCTTTTGGTTTCTTTTGCAAGACAAGAAAGAGTGTGTTTCATTTCAAAGCATGGAAAGCATAGAGTGTGGAAAGCTTTATTGGAAAGGATAGTGAAGTACTGGAATAGATCACTGGGCAAGCTGGAGTTCTTTAAGAMAGGGTTTGTAAGACATCTCTTAGCAAATGGCAAAGTTACAGCTGCTCTTCCTGGGCGGGCAGAGCCCCTGTTTGGGCCCCTTCCAGCRTGGTTTAGCATAAATATATGCTAACAGCACACTCCATCACCAAAATCAACAGTTAGCACACATTTCAAGCCCTGGCTGGTATCAGCCAGAACAATTTTCATCCAAAGGAGTCAAAGTCTAATGTCAAAATTAATATGGAACAAAGATAAAAATACCCTGAAATTTCTTCCCAATTAATCTTTGCTCCTCCGCCCCGGTACAGACGAGGGAGCCTGAGCTGCTTAGCTACAGGTTATGGCCAGCCTTCTACCACAGCACATTTCCTCTTAACTTCTCCCCTCCTGTCTGCATCTACTGCAGAGCACCACTGGCACAATCGTCCTAAACCCCACTTACACCTAAACCTTCCTGTGTTTTGGTGTGGAGGTATAATCAGTAGACTTTTTTGCAAAGGGGGAAGGTAGTAGTGCCGAGGATAACAGGGGACACCAACACGGGAAATAGCTGCCATTTGCTGGCCTAGAGGAATTCAATGTATTTCTGTGGAATGACGATTGCATAATGCAAATTACTCTTACAGTACCTTAGAAGCTGGAAAAAAAAAAAAAAAAAAAAGGTTTCTATATCTGGTGTCAGTTTTACTTCTCATTTTGAAGGCTACAGTTGACAGTTTGGCATATATCTCTAATTACAGCCTACCAGAAAAAAAAAATAAATAAAAAGGCTTGCTCTTCTGGGTTTTCATTTTTTTTGTTGTGGATGTTTATACCTTATTTAATCATTACAAGATATGAACAAAGCAGTAGTACAGAAGCTGTTTTGCAACTTATTTTTCACATGCATACAAAAAGGAATTAATTCACAATTCCTTTAAGTGAGACATAATAAAATGAGGGAAATCCAGAAAAATGTAACTTCGACCCATAAAATAAATGATCTGACAAATATAATTGCCTACAGAGCAGAGTATAATGTCTTTGAATCATTCTGARTAATAGCAATCACAAATTTATTCCTCATGAACTACTACTTTGGTAAAGAGCCGGTAGAAATTAAAACAATGTTCTTATCTTTTAATTGATACGGGCTCAGTGACAGATGAAGGATTTTGGCTGTATATGAGGGTATATACTTACAGTGAAGCTTTGGTTCCAAACAATARTTTCATTCAAATAAGCAATATCATATGACATAGACACGACTTTTATCGTATTCTTTGCATCAAACATTGTCCTGCCTGAAATTAGTGGGAAATCTACTGCTGACTTCAGCGGATACGGGATATGGCTCTGTTTTTTAAAACCAAAATCAGATCTTTTGTCGTATTTTTCCACATAGAGCCACATATGGTAGGCCAAACATTACCCATAGTTATTCTTCATCTGTGACTGTGTACAAGCTAAATACAGTGGTGGCTGAAAACATTTAACATTTGATGCATTTGGTGTTAGAGGTGAATAAAAAATGTGACTGAGCAGTCCATAGAAAAGAAGATTTATCACATTGTATAAAAACTTAAAATAATCACTCTTCAGCAGAACAAGCTGAAACAAGGGAAAATATAAAACATGGATGAACAAGAACATTAGTTGCTAATTAACTTGACTGGACCTGATGTGATGAACTTGCAAGGATCATAATAGTTTCTATTAGCATTCCAAGAAACACCTCAAATATGATTCAGTCGTAATAGCCCTAATTCTTCAGTAAGGCTTCTTCAGGCGAAAGATAGATTTGTTGTTTCTGAGTGGATGAAACTCTATTAATAATCTCATTTGCATGTGACACATAAGTCCTTAATGCAAGATGTTCTTTGCGTTCCTTCTCCTTTTCTTTTTTTCTTAGGAAAATGGTAAATGTTACCATGAACCTAGTGAACTGAGGGACCTAATTGCAATGAATCAGGAATAAATGCATTTACAGTGCATTCCACATCACTTGCTTGACAGGCAGCACTTAAAGAAGGTAGCTGTTTTGCATTTCTTGGTAAAATGTACTGTAATTCTGCTTCTGCAGTGCAGAACCCTCAGCATCAGCAGCATATACTGTATTTCAGAGGAAGCAGAGTAACTGAAACTACCCCCAAAAAGTGAATTCAGTTGAAGAACCTGAATTGTTTTCTGCATGCTTTTTTCTGGAAAATCACATGGTGAATAGGCATTAGGAGGACATAACATCAGGCAGATTGGGAAGTTTTACCTTTTACTGTTTGGACTGTGCACTTTTACTATGTTGGGGCTGTGTTTCAGATACACTACTTTGATAGCATCTTTTGCATTATTGGCCCTTCTGCCAGCATGTTGTATCCTTAAGGCTTGTCTGTTCTTAAAAGAGATAGCTGTGCTGCTCGAACTGTACAATCCCTCTTCCCTCTGATGTGAAGCAGCTTATACAAGGATAGGAATCCTTTTGCTGGTACTATTCCCAGGACAAGCTGTACAGACATTGTTATTTGATTAATGAATTGTTTACTTGTTTAATGGTATCTATGTTAGACGGTTTTTTTTGGTGTAGTTATGTTAGTTAAAGCTGTGAGATTTCCCTGATCCTATTATACTTAGCTGTGTCTGTAAAGATTTGGAATGTAGGTCTGCCTTAGCTAGGTGATTCAATAGATAATTCAGCAACAGCAAGAAAAGTTCTGTGGATTTTTCTTTTACTTAGCACCTAATATTTTTTTCAATTAAAATAACCTTTTAAAAATCAAAATACCATATTGTGTTARCTCATAAATATTCCAAAATGAGTTATCCTTTAACATTATGCAGCCTGCAGCCATAATTCTCTTTTTTTCATACTATTATTGAATAATGATATGGTTCACCAAAGGTATATGAAGGGCTTCCTTGGCCCTCATGATTGCCATGGCTTCCTCTAGCTCTTCTAGGCAGCATACTTATGTTGGTTATGTGTGCTATTACAAATGTTTTATGTGACCTTTGAAAAGTCAGATAGGTTTAGAGCATTGATTTCAGGGGAAGTCAGATACAGCATTGCTGTTAAGGTAAGCTTTGCATCGTAGTTCTACAAACACTGAGCAGACATAATACTGTTTTGGTGGCCAAAACAGCCTGTCAGCTATCTTTTTCTTCTTCTTTTCCCTCTCCTGTCCCCATACCATCTCTTCCCTTTTGCGTGCATAAGAGTTTGTGCAACTATATGGTGAATTGGAGCAGGAAAATCGCCCGTTTAAAACTAACTTGCCAAAAAAGTGGTTAATTTCAATCTAAATTAACTCCTTGACGTAGCTGACTGTGTATCTGCAAAGCACAAGTGTGGATAGGGCAGGCTGGGAATCAGGTGTGTGTGAGATGGCCTCTTTTGGCAGAGGAACCCACCTGTGCCTCTTTACAGTGTACTGCGAACTGCAGTGTAAGTCTATGCACTGTGCCTCCATTTCTCCTCCATAAAGTGGTGTTAATAGCTATCAGCTCTCACTAAGGCTGTGAAGATAAAATTTTGCAGACTGTGTGGTCCTCAATTTTAATAACAATTAAGACTTAKGTGTCCCATAGGTATTAGAATGACAAATACATCAGTAAAACAAAAGGAAAAATTAACACATACATGCAGTAGGAATAAATCTCTCAAATTTCCTTCCTTTCACTCACTTCAGGACTGGAAAGTGACTCTGGCACTGTGAGCTTGATCCTGTGCTGTGCATAAAYATTTTGGGAACTTCAGTATGTGCATAGCCCTTGGAGCTAAGTAGAAGAACTCAGGTATTCAGTTTTTCATGTGTTTATGCATTCATCAAATCGGTCCCTGTAACTTCACTAGCAAAAATACAATTTGTCCATGTTACTTCTGAGAATAATTCACAATTGTGCTGAAGCATCACAATATTGGTATTATGAGGATAAAAATGTCTATTTTAAAATGTTATCTTTTCAGAAACACCTGAATCTTTGTACAGTGAAATCTAATATAAAATGCCCTTTGGGCAATTGGGCAGTCATTGTCTGTACATATCAATAAGAGGCTCCTGGAACTACATTCAGCAAAGAAAGTCCTCTAAAGCTGTTATGGTAAAAAATGTTAACTTTCTTTTTCTTTTATTTTGAATAATTTCGGGAATGGTTCTCAAGAGATGATATAAAGGTGCATTTCTGTTAAACATTCATCAGGCTAATACTGAATTGCTAATAACTTAAATGTATGATTATGAGAAAATACACTATTTTATTAAGGGCAGAAAGCACACCAACTTAAAATCAAAAGATTCAACGGATCCCTAAATTCTCTGGGGTTAACCTGTCAGTAATGAACACCAGCTGTTCCGCCCTGCTGGTCAAAATCCCAGAGGGCAGAGCAGGGTTTGCTTCATGCATTAGATATTTGAAAGAGCATTTAACAGCAGTTATCAAACTGCTCAGCTTTTAAAAGATAACAAAGTTATTCTTAAAAAATGCCTAATGACATTTTTTCACAACCAGAGTCAGTCAACATACAGTCAAAACTTTCTCAAATATACATATCAATAAAATACAAATTTCAGTGCATTTCRTTTTTTAATATATTTTTTTGGAGATCACGTATGTGAGATCGGATGCACCATAGTTGTGGCTCCCTTGTTTTAGGGGAAAATGGTATGTTTTAGCAGAGAGACWGAGGAAAGCCTGTTTCCTAGCAATAAGAAGAAGACCGCAAAACTTTATGGAAGGAAGGAAATCAGGGCTGCTTTTTTTATGTAGATCTGAATTCATGGTCTATGATGATATAGCTTCCTCCTTGATTTCAGTCAATGCTGAGTCAGATTCATAGAAGTAGTAGGTCCTCAAATTCTGTAGAATCAAGTCAACTAAAAAAGTAATTATAAAAAAAATGTTGTTAAAAATACTGTCAGACTTCTGTGTGCTGATAAATTAATTACACTTTAATGCAGGCTGAATATTTTATGACTGTTCTCAGAATCTGCTAAAGTACTGGCATGGTAACAAAATGGATGTTCTCAGCTGTTGTTTTCACCTCTAGCTCATAGGTTTCTCTGAAATCCTGCTCCACTAGGAATTAAAATAATGAGGAAATGCAACTGTAGGTACATCTTAAGTAAAATTCCTTTTTATGTTGTGAGTAGGTAAGGCATGATCACACGATAGCTGAAATCATTTGAAAGACTGCTGCTGACCTAAAAGAGCTTTGGGTAACCCATTTGTACGGCAGAATTTTACTGCTGATTGATGAAGTCTTTGTCTAGGCATCTGCAATGCCTGGAGTCGAATTTTAAGAAAAGCCTTGAGATGGGTGGAGAAAAGAATAGKGTTAAACAGTGAAACCCAGAGAAGGAATTAGAGAGTGGATTCAATGTGTAGCAGTAGAAGAAGCTGGGCTAAACCAGGTAACACTGTGCTTGCTGGAACCACGGCAGCTAAGGCAAGTCTGGGTGGTTGAGTAGTGTCTAACGAGTGTCAATTTTATATTTGTTAGAAGCACWTAACAGAAATGTGTTTGGTTAGTGATTTAGTGATGCAGACGTATAAACCAGATAGATCACTATGCACATAATCTTCCTGTCAATTGCTTATTTTTAGATTATTTCTGCATATTGATCTRATCTTTTTTGCTAAGTCACTCGTAAAGCTGTCAGAAAGTAGACCATTCTTATGGAGCTGTGAATAAACCATAACTCTCCAACTGTTATCATAACATTAAATTACTACTTCTTGGTACATTATTTTGAATATGTCCAGACTGATTTTGATCCATGATTGGTAATAGTTTTTGGAGTTAAGACATAATATTTAATCGATTGTTGTTTAGCACAGATAATACAAGTTCAAAACTCAAGGAATGGAAAAACTAATCTTCCCCCAAAAGAACATGCCTTATGTTTTTCTACTAACTTCATGATGCTTCAACTTCATGATACTTGAACTTTTTATAATTTATCACCCAAAGTTCATTTCAGAATTCAAACCCAACACTGAAGTTACCAGCTGGTACATAAAGTTTATCATGTCATGTCATATTGGTCCCTTGGTTTGCTTATTAATAGTAAACAAAAGTTTGCTTGTTTGTTATAYATTATTCAAGAGCCTTGATGCATATGCATTATCAAGTGCTGTGATCATCACTGAGACGAATTCTAGGGTGTTAAATGATGATACATATTATATGATRTGTATTATAGCTGTCTTTCCACAGATCAGCATCTTGCTATTTGTTTGCATTTTGATATTTGCTATCATTCCAATGAATATTTATTGTACTAAACGTTACATTTCAAATATTTCTTTTCCTTTGAACTGTATCTTTTTTTCTAATGACTTCTATACCCTCACACTTAGTTATATGAAACCTGAATTTGATACATATATGTACATATATATATATATACTTCATTCCAACTGATAAAATAAAATGGTTGTTGGGATGTCTTTGAGAAAATGACATGACTACTAAAAGCTGAAAATCCTAACCCTTGATCATTGGATTAGAAAACAGTAGTACATTCTCTCCCTCACCAAAACACATATTTGTCCATAATGGACAATGAGGCTAATTATACCGTATCTCCTTGCATGCTGACTGAAGCTGGTTTGCATGTTAATGTGGAGAAGAAACAGCATTAAGACTATCAGTGCTGGACATGCTTCAATGTTGCCTTTTAATTAAAAGTTCAAATTTCTGAAAGAATAGCTGGAAAAGAATGTACCGGAATCTTACACAAGAGCGAGACTTACAAAACACAGCAGTCACATGGGTTTGTTTCCTGTCACACACTGTTAGCATCAATGACATTGCTGCTGCCAAGTTCACTTGATCTATGCATAAAAGAGATGCTTACTTTTCAAGAGTGATTTGCCCAGCAATAATGAAAACATCCCAAATTCCTTCACAGTTAACAAACCCACACCACCAGCCATTATTARTATGTGGCCATACAGCTCAAGGAAAACAAAGTATTGAATTGCTGACCTTGCAACATTTCCTTGGGGGGTTGCTGTTTGGAGTGTTTTGCTTTTTCTGACGAGGAGGAGTGAAGTTCTCTTTTTATGGATGTTGCACAAATGCACATTTTCTGTACCTACTGGCTTATCTTCAGTGTACCGCAAGAATTTCTAGATTGCTGAAGTTCCACTGTCATTAGTGAAATTGAGACAGCTGGCAGTTCTTTCAAAGCTAGATGTACGTCCTGAAAGTACAGCAGCCCAAGGAAACTAGTTCCCTGAGTTTATAACTGAAATCATTGCTTCCAGGCTGTAAGTGAGTATCATATTTTCAAAGATAACATGTCAAAGTTTCCCAAAGATATTCTTTACAATGGGTCACATCYGATTGTCAGTAACATTGGTGTAAATCCAAAGTGATTCTCCACATGGAAGTAAGTCTACTCTGCCATCACACAGCTATAAACTAGAGCACAACTGGCCCACCCTTTTTTTGATCTTCTTCAGAT
This sequence comes from Rhea americana, assembly GCF_003343005.1. Taxonomy (NCBI): domain Eukaryota; kingdom Metazoa; phylum Chordata; class Aves; order Rheiformes; family Rheidae; genus Rhea; species Rhea americana. The sequence goes on along the minus strand of NW_028185038.1, from coordinate 315,918 downwards.
TATAATGGCTCAGCTCAGAAGAGCAGTAGATTAATATTTGGTCCATTTCAGAATCAAATACCATTATTTAAATGGTAATTGGAACCCTTTCTTTAGAAAAGGCAGCGTAAACAATACAGATATGAATTAATCATCTTCCTTTATGAACCTTCCTGTTCAATGAAGATCATTTAGCCAGAGCAGAACAACTACATTAATCAGCATAATATATCTAAAGTTACCTCAAACAAATGAAGATRATCTTTCAGTGAAAAAGAGTTTGGCCTTGGTGCAATCATATGTATAATGTCTTTTTTCAACATAAGCTTGGTCAGATTGTTCTTAAAGGAATTTATTGAAGAGAAAATGTCCTGCTTTTCTTTCATATGACAGCACTGCATAAACAACACAAAAATTTTGTGGTAGCTCTACATTACAGAAGAAATAAAAATATTAGTAGACTTTTCCTGAAGATTACWGATATACCCTCTGGAGCTGGAATTCTGTCATTGTAATAAATTTCTCCATTGCTTCCCAGCCTTCATACTGMATCAGTTATGACCTTTCTTTCAATAGCACTGAGTGAGGCAAAACAATTACTTCTCAAATCTTACATTTACTGCTGTAGTTAAAATAACATAGAATGATATTTGTGGGTTTTTTGTGCAAAAAGAATGAATTATTAAATTATGCCTATTTTGTATGCTAAAGAATATACAGTGTGTYTTATAGTAAGAATAATGTATGATCCACTCTCCTCCCTAGACCTTTTTTAGTAGTATCTAAATTTCTTGTGCTTGCTTTTCCCCTGGTGAAGTGTTTTCCGCATGTTTTTAGTGCAAGCTCTCTCAATTCAGAGTTATCTCCAAATTTAGATCCCTTATTACACCATCTAAATCATTAATGACTATAAAGAATAGACATAGTGTCAAGCAGGCAGCCATGCTGTCAAGCAGGCTCTTCCTTGATATTGCTATTTACTTAATAACTACGTATTTTTTTCAATTTTGTGTGCATAAGTAGTTTTCTCCAGATCATTTTTCCACAGTTATAATGTAGACTAATGTAAAAAATCTCCCTAAAGCCAAGATTTATCATATTTTCTTCTTCCTTATTTACTAGACCCGTTATTCTGTCCAAGGAGGAAATTAAATTAGTGTGATTTGGTCTTGAAAACCTAGCTGGCTATTTCTCAGCATCTTTCTATTCCCTGAAATCTTGCAAATCAGTTGTTTCATAATTTGTTCCAGGATCTCTAAAAATATCAGAACTAGGCTTCTGAACTATAATTTCTAATATTCTCCATTTCCTCCTTTATAAAGTTARATGCTAAATTTACCCATATCCACTACTGTAGCATCTCATTCAACTTTTGAGAAATCATCGCCAATGGTTTAGATATTTAGTTCMTTCCTTCTGTACTCTGCTATGATTTTATCAAGCACTGTTGCATAGACACATAAGCATGCTCAAATACTCTTTGACTAAATCACAGTTCTTAGCCTGGACTCCTATGTTTTTCTTTAAATTAATTGCACTAAGGAAATGATTACAATTAACCTTGTTGTTACAATCAAAGCAAAGACTATGGCTTGCTTTGCACCTTTGCAACTTTGCAAAGGTGTCATCCTTTACACAATCTATTTTCTTTTCAAGTCATAGCTCTGTAGTTCCTCTCACCTTCTTTTATTTCTAATGTAGTTAGATGATTTTTTCTTCTATTTGCCTAGCCTGTGCCCTGTTAATTGTAACTCATTTTTTACCTCTCTACTTTGTCTCCAGTTATATACATATATTACTTTTATGAATTGACTTTCAGGAATGTATCTTTTAAAATTTATTTAGGATTTCCAGGTGATTGAAGGACTCCTTAGAGAGATGTATTGATCTCTTACTTTCTCTCTCTGAGAGGTGTGTCCTTAACAAAAACCTAAGAGAGGCCACACCAGGTCAGAGAAAAGGTCCCTGTAGGTCAGTGCCGTGCCTCTGACCATGGTCAAAAGAGGATGCCTAGAGAAGAATAGCAAAAGGCATGTATAATATTTACCCACCTTACCTATTCTTAGAAATTCTTAGACCTTTTCTGATTTGTAATATGGCTTTTTCAGTGGATATTGAGGTAACCTGAAATACCTGATAACTACTAAATTGTACCTTGAGATGTTTCTGTTAGCAATTCAAAAATTTGCTACCTCTTCCATCTCTTATTTTGGACATAGTTCTGTCTGCTTCCTCTTTTTTTCTTTCTTCAAAAAAATTAAATAATTTTACCTCTCCTGTCTTTATGGACTTCAGAATAAGTATACGTATTTTTGTCATGTTATGAATACATGGTAGAATCAACTGATTACACTAAAAAAAGAATCATAAGCCAAATATATCTTTGACCTAGTGACATTTCTAAAATATTTTGGATCTAGATTTATTTCTACCATTCCAGAATGTCAAATAGCTCAAAGGATAGTTCCTCCATATAAGAGAGTCTTGAAATATTAATATTTTCCGTTGCTGCAGGTTTGCTAGGTGTCAAAAACTGCAGTAATTAGACCTTGCTTTAGGCAGGCCAACTAACTTTTGGCATATATCTGAATCATCTCATCTTGAAGCTTAATTGCCATAGGCTCTCAATATGTTCAGTTGATGAGGAGAGGCAACTTATGACTACAACTCAAACCTTAAGTGAACCGAATCACATTCAAGGTGCAAAATTGTCTATATGGTTTGTTCTGATTGATTGTTCTTTTTGCATATACGTCTTGTTCAAGTGTAATACAACTTGTTAAAGTTAGAAGGTATGAATCCAGACTGTGTAGTGGAAAGACAAATAATATTAGAAATAAATATAACTAAAATATTACAGCAAATATTTGGTCATCAATCTAATAAAACTTTTCTGGTAGGTGATATTTACCTTTTCCAAATTCATTTCCTACAGAAGTTTCAGTAGACTGTAGTTGTTGAAGTAGATGTTTTTGAAAAGCAAATTTCAAAATTTYATGTCCAGTGATTCACTGAAACATATTTCACATAAGCACAGGCAAGAGTTCTTGCCAGACATAGTCACATGCCCAGMCAATCATGGAGTGATCTGAGTTACCCTAGCTGCAAATACAGCTTGATATTCAAGTATACACAAACGATTAAATAAATTTAAAAAGTGATTAGTGAAAAAGCTGAATAATTGATTAATATTTTGAAAATTGATTCTTCTCATAGATATTCTGCAAGCAAAAAAGATGCTAAATTTATCAAATAAAGCCTTTGATTTGAATTAGTCACTCAATGACAGCGAAAAGCACCAAAAGACGCAAATGCACATCAAGAATTGCTTTATGGAATTTGTCACAACTGACAGCCTTCTGTTAAGGCCTCTACCAGAATGAAAATGGAGTCTGAGTTATTTGAATGAAGAAAGAGGAATATGTCAAGTCTGAATTTATTCAGATTTTATTACTCTAGGGACTTCAGTTGCACTAAAACAGCCAGCTGCATCCTACAAACATTTTACCAGAGACAATRTTTTACTATTAGTTAGCAAACAACAGTTAAAATCCTTTAAGATTCTTTAAGATGATTTTAACTTTCATCYGTCCTGTTAACTTCAAAATAAAGACAAAAAATACACTTAAGCTATATTCAGAGCATAGCAAAGAAAAAATAGCCCCAAAAAATTCTCTTTACCAAGCAACAGAAAAATATTTATCTTTATTTATTTATTTATTCATGTTCTCATGTGTAGAACGTGCCAGAGAATTAATAATATATTTTGCAAATAAGTTATGATCTAAGACATCATTCTGAGAAAGCACATATGTACATGCCTTATCAGGAAAGTACTTAACCATCTGCCCAGCCTCAGTGAGACTTAAGCATATTGAATGGGATCCTTTCCAAAATTAGGACCTCAGGCAGTGAGAAAGCTAGCTCAGGCATTGAAGGAGGATAACCATATCATTATGAAAACTCATCTGAGCTAACCTATCCTACAGGAACAAACTAACTGGTAAATTTTCTGAGTTTTTTGCTGGTTTATAAAAGGAACATTTCAATTATCTCATCTACAGCACAGCCCCCCTAGAGCTGGTGATGTGCTGCAGGCAAGGGGCAAGAGCAGAGAGGGCTGCGGGAGGGAGCCGCCATCCCCGCCAAGCCCGAGCCTTGCGGAGCGCCACCGTTAGGCGCCTGACTTGTGTGGTGGTGGCCACACCAGGAGCTCTCTGCAAGCGCTGTGTGACTTGACTAGCTGGGTAACATTTTACACTTCTGCTGTCATTCTTCAGTTTATTGGGCTGTCATTTTTGGTAGCAATGGTGGCTCTCATTCGTACACTTAGAAATTTAATTTTCATTGATTTCAGGAATCTGATACCTCCATGCTACTGCTACTGATGCTTTGGAAGCATCAGACCTTCTATTTGTAACATATATATGTTGGGTTGCTCAAAATTAAATTGATGTCTGATCTATCAAAAAAAMGTTGCTTGAAATTAATTCCTCTTTTTAATTAAATACCGTTTAGGTAGACTCATCCTTCTTGTATCTTCTTCTTCTTACAGGGGATTTCCCTGTGAGAGATGCTTGTAACAGYAGTTGATTTTGAAGCCCATTTTTGTAGCTACTAAGAAATTTGCTCTGTCATTGATCTGTTTTGAAAATAAGCCCAGAAAGCAATAAAATCAGTTGTAGAAAGAAAATTGCAAGATGTTTGAAATCTAAGGGCAAGTTCAGCGTTCCTCTTACCGTAGAATGCATTGTATGGGGAAAGTGTTTTAATGGATGGGAATGGCCCAGTCCAGCACAAGTGACAAAGGAAATACACGGCAAATCATTCTGTCTACCCCCTCTGGGATTTCTGAGCCGGCCACTCCTATACAAAAATCTGAAACCAAATTAAGGCACATAATTCTGGAAGGAATGTCCACATCTCAGATTACTGGAGTTTCTCTCTCCAGTTTCACGTTTTTTAGTTTATTTCAGCTGATTTTCCAGAGAGGTGCCACTGAAAAAACTTTGGAGAAACTTTGCGTAGTTGAGCCTTTTGCATCAATATGACTTCAATACCATGCTTGTGATCCCTGCATTAGCAGTCATGTCTTATGCATGTTCTCACTCATACTGGGCCTACCAGTAGCTCTGATCTGTGATCTCCTAATGAACTGCCACACAAAGGGGTTGAGGAGCAGGAGAGAAACACAAGTATACAGGCGACCTTGGACTTCAAGTCGTCTGTTGGGGGAGGCTGTTCAGAGCAGATCTACTAGAAGGTATGTCCCCATGCTGCAACCCTAAGACATGGAGGTGACAGTCTACGCCCCAGGATTCGATCACAGCACATGCATTCTGCAGAGAAGGACCTGGGAGTTCATGGTGGACAACAAGTTAACCACGCAATGTGCCCTTGTAGCCAAGAAGGCCAATGGTATCCTGAGGTGCATTAGGAAGAGTGTTGCTGCCAGGTTGAGGAAAGTGATCCTGCCCCTCTACTCAGCCCTGGGGAGGCCTCATCTCGAGCACTGTGTCCWGTTCTGGGCTCCCCAGGACAAGAGAGACATGGAGCTACTGGAGAGAGTCCAGCGTAGGGCTACGAAGACAATTAGAGGACTGGAGCATCTGTCCCATGAGGAAAAGCTGGGAGAGCYGGGCCTTTTTAGTCTGGAGAAGAGAAGACTGAGGGGGGGATCTTATGAATACAAGTATCTGAAGGGATAGCATAGAGAGGATGAGGCTAGACTCTCAGAGGTGCCAAGAGACAGRACCAGAGGTAATGGGCACAAAGTGAAACACAGGTAGTTCTGCCTGAATATAAGGAAGAACTTCTTTACTGATACTGTGACAGAGCACAGRTTGCCCAGAGAGGATGTGGAGTCTCTGTCTCTGGAGATATTCAAAATCCACTTGGATGCAACCCTGTCTAACACGCTCTAGGTGACCCTGCTTGAGCAGGGGGGTTGGACTAGATGATCTCCAGAGGTCCCTTCCAACCTCAGCCACTCTGTGATTCTGTGATTCTGTGATCAGGAGACTAACTACTCAATGTACTTCTCCCTTCCTCTCCATCAGAGGTTTCATAATGCAGGTCAGAAAACATACCTGCAAGTATTTAGGAGTTTGCAGGGGGAGGAGTGGGAAAAAGGAATCCAAACAATTAACAGTTACTCAAAGAAATATGTCACTCATATTTGAGAGTATTAAGCCATTAAGTCTCTATTTTTCTTGGAATTTATTCCGAGACGTGACAGTCATAGAGGTTACACTGGTTTCATCAAGGTTATTCTCTTATCAGCCGCTGAGGACTTTTTCCCCCAGGATAGCTTTCAGTAAGATTACCTCAGTGTTCTTTGTATTTTAAGAATTATTTTTATTAATTTCAGTTTAATTCAGTTAAGATTAATTCAATGAAATTTAATTCAATTCAAACTCAAGAATTTTGAGAGAATTTAAAACACTGACCTATGAATTTACTTACTTTATGGGATCTGCAAAACTCCTGTGGTTCTAATTAAATCATACAGTCTGTTTGGACATGATCATCATGAGTGTTAAACTAACTTCTTAAGAGCCGTTAGGTAGAAATTATATATATWTTTTTTCTAGTGACAGAATAAAATCAACTGCTCTGTGCATGAGCTTAAAAAACATTAAACTGAAATAAATTGCTGTGAAGTGATCTGTTTCTTTAACCTTTTGTTAGATAAAAATTTGGAATTGGGTAACTCAGCAGCTGAGAACACATTTAATCTTGATTGCTTCATTCTAGCTTTACTTAATTTAATTTCTTTTATCTTTTTGCCTAGCTTTGAAATCTTACTTGCTCTTTCCAAGCCAGTGTGATTGATGGTCATATTACTCTCATGTGAATTTGTAGTGAAGGTGATGTTTCTCTGCTTTGAAAGCAATGCCACAAATGAAATTGAAATTGAATATTTTTAAGGAAAAAGAATATTTATGATTTGGTCAAAAATATCAACCTTGGGACCAGTGCAAAATTGAATTATAAGAGTAGCCTCATTTACTCATATCCTAAGTTTAATTTATGTTTTATATCAACCTTTAGGTGTCAATTTTAAAACTAAATGAGCTGTTACTTTGGAAATAGATTATCTAGCTTCCTACAGTGACAAAAGCTTTGACAATCAGCTCACTACAAGGTTAGTTGAAGAAAGCCATCTTAAATGAAATAATTTTCAAGGACAATGTGAATCTAAAGATCTATTCTAGCTTCCGGCTAAGTCATTCTGACCTGGCTAGGGAAATACCTAAACTTTTCCTAACTTCCCAAAGAAAAAAGTGATCCATTAGACATTTCAGAGCATGTCCAGAGATACTGGACTAGCAAAACCTGAAGGTTAGTGTTATTTTTGCTGAAGAATGATAACGATCTTTTTAATATCACCATCCTTGTTGAGCAGTCTGAGCACCAGCCTCAAACCTTCCCATCTTGAAGGATATCAGCTTGTACCACCTCCTGGCAAGGAAACCACTATAATCACCATGATGGAGACCAGTCATAGGGCTGCTTTCCACAGTGGCTGGGGGGTTACTTTGCAGAAAAGAATAAGTATTCTTAACTTCACTGAGAGAACAAATGAGTTCTGTTGGACGGTACAAAGGAGGATTACCAAGAAAGRAAGTCTTAGCTTCTGCTTTGCTTCCAGTATTCTTTGTAGATTTATCCAGATACTTTTTTTTTAGCAGAAAATTCATAGATTAGGGACTGAAAAGCACATCATTTTTATTTATATAATTTCTATKGCATTAGTATGTAGAACCCTGAAAAAATTGAGCTCTAATGTTATAGTCAGTAAGTTCCTTTGTTGAGGGATAGTCCCTAGCTGCTTATAATCTAATAAAGAAAACACAGTAGAGTCAGGAATGGACTTTAGATTTTATGATATATATGAGTTTATGCCATTGTGGGATCTTTTACCCTCCTATGTGAACTTCAYTTAATTTTTTTTTATTATTTTTGTCTATCATGTTTTTTGATGAGTTGAATGGCTCTGTACACACTGAAGCATTCAAAATGTTTCTAATATCTACCGTCATTCAGGTGTTATTTTTTGAAAGGCACTAGAATGACACTTACGACATAATGAAGCTATACTTTATATCAATAAAAACAGGATCAAAATGAGGTGCATAAACCAAGCTATGTTGCATTCTGCCTGTGAAAGATTTACAGTCTAGTATGCACCCAGAACTGTCCTCGATCTGCAAGCAGCAGTAAAATATCTGCCTCCAAACTAAAAGCGCTAACACTTGTGGGAGCTAATTTTGATTAATGATATCTATAGCTGTGGACATTTGATACGCAGATTMTGACCTTAAAAAAAACATGGGCCACTGAAGAACCAGTAGTCAACAGATTTAATTTACAACCATGTCTTTTTCTTCTCTGTTTCTTTTAATAGTCCTCCAAACACTGTCAGGATTAGGCCCAGTCACACTTTTGTATGAGGTCTTGTAACAAGAAGAATTGATTTTGATAGTTCGTCAGAATAAAATCAGTGCTGAAGCAATGACCCATTGACCGCAGAAGCAGGGTTACAAGAGTAAAGATTGAACTGAAGCCACCTCTGCTCTGCTTTTAGAGGCACAGGGRTATGTTTTCACATGAGTAGACTTGTTAGCTATGTCATGCAAGCTATGTTGTTTGAATTCACTAAGACTACATGAGCTCAGACTCTTGTGCTGCATTCATTGCCCTTGAGATTCACTTGGGATAAGAAATCTGCATCAGTCTATGCACCAGAGCTGCTCTTCTTTCTTTTCCGTCACTCTGTCTCCACTTCAAACTCTAGGGAAATATCTTATGACAAGTAGGCAAACAATCTGCCTCTTTAGTTGTTCCTGTCCAGATCCACCTATGAACATCAGTAGAACCACCTTAAATTTTCCTGTTAGTGATGCAAAGATTCTTTGTATTATTGTGATGCCTGAAATACTGATTTTTTTTAAGGAAAAGCATAAAGAAACTCAGTAGTTCAAATAAAGTTCCTTCAAGGTGAACTGGATGAAAGATCCTCTATGCAGTAGATGTAAGCTATACATTTAGTATAAACCACTAGATATTCTACCAGATTCAGAAAGTGCAACTGAATTCATGTGTGAGAGCGTATACTTTTGCAAAACGTCTCTCTGGATAATACTGTTGACAGTACTATTAAAACATCCAAAGTAGATGAGAACTATTGGAACATGTCATTACTTTTATAGTCTAGCCTTCTTGTACTTCAGATATTGATGAAAACTGATATACAGAAGTCTGTTGAGTAAAGAATATTTTGGCCTTCAGTCATGTTGGTAAAAAGAATAGGTGACAGGAGATATTAATGTAAGCTTTCACAGATATTAGCTGAAAGCCATTGTGAACACTGGAAAGTTTCCTGCTTTGTTTCAAAAATTTCATATAACAATACCATTAAGCCCAATTTCTTGGCTAAATTGACTGCAGCAGAGCACAAGACAGGCTAGGTTTTGTTTGTTGCTTGTTTGTTTGTTTTAAAGTGAAGCTGGGAAAGAAAGAGCTACAGAGGATTTTCAAATCATAATATGAAGAGAAGGATTCTGATCGAAGAAGAGTGGGGTGCTGAGCCAAATCACCACCTCTCAGTCCCTCACCGTCTCTCCTGCCTCCTGCACAGGGGCCCGGCGAGGGCCAGTGATGGGCTCCTCCTGCCCTCACTTTGTGCATCCCTTTGCACCCCCAGTGGGGAAAGAAGCCTTCTCAGCAAAGCCTGCAGCCCTGGTTGGGGGGTCCCAACTTCAGCCATCTCTTCCTGGACAACTCTGCACCTTGCACCCCACCAGGCACCTGTCCCCCCCGCCCCTGCAAAGCCTGGGCCACAGCTCCTGCACAGCTGTGTGAAACTGTAGTTCTCAGACTTCAGGAAATGTACCATGGTTGCAGGGGAAGAGGAGAGGACAGGAGRAGGTAAAAAAATAATTCAGGCTAAGAAGATGAACTCATACCCTATTTTGCTTGTTGGAAGACTAATTTAAATCTTCACTGTGAGTAACTCCCACAGAGCAAGTGAAGTTACAGTGATGTGAACTATGATATAATTGAGGAGAAAACTGGGATCTTGTACAATGATGACCTTATACTCCTGTCTGCCAGTAAAATTAAGTACTCACATTTCTTTTGGCTTTTACTGTAACCATTCGTCCAACTTTCCCACTGTTTTGTTTCTAAAAGTTTAAAGAGTCTGAAATAGTATATTACTCTTCCTTTGCTTTATCTAGCCAGATTTTCCTATATCCTTTGACAGTGAATCTACAAAGGGACTACTTTGCCAATTATTTGCTGGAAAACTCTGTTATAGTTTTTAGTTGAGAAACTGAATTTACATTACCTCAACTGACCAGACCCATAGCAGACTCTCAGATGGAATGTATGCATTACTGTTTGCCAATTCAGAGGTTATTTAATATGGTATGTCTGGAACCAGCTTTTTTGTTGAAATTGTTTTGGCTAAGAAGCTATCCAGATGAGTCTGCTGCAAAACTATGTGCTTTGACTGGGATTTTCAAAGTCTGTCTGGAATCCCTCCACTCAAAAAAGGGCAGTGTTAGAGATTACTTCTTTAGGATAATATCACTTAAATCAAAGGTTTGGTTCTATTTCATTTCATTTCATTTCATTTCATATTTTTATATAGTACCAGTACAACTCATGTATGCACACGTTATTGTATGTGAGACACTTTTCTTCCTAATTTTTTCACTGATTATATGAAAATTATTTGATAAAACATCAGCTGCAATAAGATAAGGACAAGGAAGAACTGAAATTAGTCATGTGGATGGGCGCTACCATTTTGCACTATTCTGTTTAGCCATGTATCATACTATCCAGAAAAGGTTAGTTACTATGTTAATGGGGATAGCTGATGTATTGCAGTAAGTGCTGGCATTTTTCTGCTGTGATGGTGTTTTATCCACACTAATGAGCACTTTTCTTTTAAATTGGTTGCACTGTTTTATTCATTGTTATTCTTACTTGATACCCTAGAACAAATTCTACTTTCAGTTATACCAGTGTAAATCTAGGATAAGCCATCTGTTGTCATCAGTGCTAGACCTTGATTTGTCCAGTGATTTAAACATGCCTTCAACCTTACACACATTTCCATCATATGTTGATACTTAAGAAAGGTTTTTTCTGATGCTCTGAAGCTTTTTTCCTTATGGTGGTGAAAGGAATGAAGTTTGACCTTATGTACTTAATTCTATCATTTCAGTTAATTCTACCATTTCACAGCTAAGTATGTACAGCACAGGCTGTAATGAAGTGCAGTGCAGAGRGACCCAGACTAGCAGAGACTGAGCCATCCCCCCAAACAGCAATCATGGTGAGTGAAATATTAAGCTCAAGTCAATATGCAATGCTAAAAAAGCAGAGCTTTTTAACCTGGGCCTGATAGCCCCCTGCTACTCCTATTTTGCTTTTGAAAGGTGATTGAAAAGCTCTGGAAGACTTTGGTGAATTTAGTTGTGGTGAGTTAAGGCGCTATCCCAGGTATCCACTCCACAACTTGGACTTCGTAGCACCGGGCATCTGTAGAGGGGGCAGCAGAAATGAGTGTGCCAGCTACTGTGAAGCTGGACTTCACAGTCTGGTGTATTAATTTGAACTGCTTTCCTTGGCTGAGAGTTGTTCTGTGAGGTAGATTGGATTCAATTTTTCATCTTACTCATCATTAAGTGGGTAATGGGCAGTTTCAGGCTCGTAAGGAAACTAGGTCAAACAGTAGCCTGCTGTATAAGCTCCAAATGTCTGGTTCACTAGAGTTTGGTGCATCTTAAATGACAATAGATGGTATTTTGATGTACTTTGCAGAGCAGAAAGGCCAGGCATGAATAGATTTTTCTTCTAAAATATACTGGAAATTAATTATGTCCCGTAGACAGGATTTTATGTTTTAGGCCTATGGGATGTRGTCAGAAATGCAATTTGAATGTCCAAAATTTCATTTACATAGTTTAAATCCTGGCAGCTGGCAGCGCACTAACTGTAATCATCTCAGAAAAGGTATTTTAAATCCCAGAACTTCAGCCTGTGAAGTAATATAGTCAAATTAACACAAAATCTTTGTCATAGCCCCCTTCTTTGCAGTGTTGCAAGTACTTCATCCAGCTTGTGATGCTGGATAATATATCATGTAACTCTTTTTTACTAAGGTTTGTGCAAAAAAACCCCTCAAACCAGAACAGTTCACAATTTCCCCTTTTGGAATTTTAGATACTTTTGCCATTGCCATGGATCAAGATGAACTCAAAATTTATGATTTTTATGAGAGTCAAAGTGCACTGTTTGTACAAGCTTTATAATGAAGGAAGCAATGAGAGAGGAAGAAATGAAGCTGAAACACCAGATTGTGAGTCACAGTCTCAGGGGTCTCTTTTGGCCTTCCCGTTTGTGCTGGGGTGAGTCACTGAGCATTGCTGTCCTTCTGTTTCTCTTCATGCCTTTTATTCTTCTGAGTTTCTTTGGGGCCTTTCACTGTACGTCATAAGAAGGAGAAGGATTATTCAGGAACCAGATTGTGAATCTTCAGTTATGATAGTGTCACCTGGCTATGATAGATGGAAGAGTATTCAATCAGTGTACAAAGAATAAATTACCCAGAACGTGTAAGGCTTCACTGACCGAAAATTATAGCCATTCTTAACAAGAATGCTAGAAGTAGTGGCACTAATAGAGACCAAGATGTTTGCAAGTGGATTTTAATGAGCAACATTTTCAGAAGGTGCTGAGTACCCATTTGCAGGGACATAAGGCCCTTTCATATAAGTCGTACATGGAACCCTAACCTATATTACTCAAAACCATTCCATTTCCACTTTTGTGGACCATATATCATCATCAGACTCGCTGTCTCTCAGGTGCCATAAGTCTCATGTTCCCTTCTGCACAGGTACACACCTTCAGTAACCTCAGTGACAGAGGATAATCTTCATTTCAAACTATTCTATAATCTTGTGTAAGAAAAACTTTTTAAAAAATTGGGACTATGAATTCAAAACAACAGCGGGCCAAAGTGGGACAAGAATGTAGGTTTTCTATATTGCAAATGTTAGTCCATTATGTCAGTCTATTCCGCAGACCTTGTCAAAGGATGGTAAGAATACATCTGATGGAGAAGGCTTCTCTAAGCAGTTTAGGTAGATTTTATGTGCCTTGTGCCTTTTATAGGCTGKCACTGGAGTGCAGAAGCTTACCCACTCAGCCAACACATCTCTGAGTAAGTTATATGCCAGTTCAGAGGAACTCTGTGCACTGAAATGGATGAACAAATTGATTTTATGCACCTCCAAGGCTTAAATAGAACTTGAGTGTCAGCAGTCTGGGAAGACTGGATTTGATATCTGGGAATCAGGGAGTAAGAATGTAGCCTCATTTGAGGGGCGTACAGCTGGTCTAGGGAGTTGGTGCAGTAGTTCAAATAAATACTTGCACTAGCAATTCATGTGCTTATTTTTTTGCAAGGAAAAATCAATATATTTTTTTCTATTCTGACCTCACTTATTACTAGAGCAGTGAATAATTCTCAATATATATCTTCTCTGACAAATTGAACTGCTTTTTTCTGTTCTTGGACATGAATCTATGAAACCATCTGTCCATAGCTATGAATAGATCGCTGTTTCCTCATGTTTATCTGTCTTCAAAAACACAAAGATTTTTTTTTGTTTTTACCAATCTTATTGTCTCTCTGGTTTGATCATGATCTCTGAACTGTTTTTACTGGTCATCAAAATCACCAGAGTGGTATGTTTCAGCCACAGCTTCAGAGCGCTCACATGTTATTTGGTACTGTTTAGGCTCTTTGCCACATTTTTGATTTGGATCGATGCTCTTGAGATCTATCAAGAGAAACCTTATACATTTCTAATCTATTCAATATAATAAGAGCTGGAGGAGGATACAACAAACAGGTGCAACACGAAACAAAACTGAGAAAGGGTAGTTAATGGAATAAGTAGTTTTCTAGGTCATTTCTGGACCCAAAGCTGACACATAAATTTGAAGTAAAATCTGTTCAAAACCTTGCAAATATTATTTTGAGATTAAATTTCTAATAGTCTTTATTACAGTAACATTCTCTGACATGCAAGTACAGCAGTGGCAGGGGATGGATGAAGGGAACAACAACAGATATAAATTATATTTAAAACCTCACAAGTATTTTTGAAAGGATTTGAAATTGGTTTAGGATGTATTTTGCCACAGTCACCCAGCCTTTTTTTCATGCTTGATTAATCATTACTAATTTGTCTACTGGCTAGGACATCGGTTTCTTCTCCCTTGCAAGCATGTGAGTCATCTTGGTGTATCCAAGGCATGTCACTGTCTGTCTGCTGCAAAATTATGCTTTTCTATGTTTCTAGAAGTTGTTGTCTAATACAGTCGTACTGCTGGATCAACAAAATAGCTCAGAGTGAATCTTTTTTTTTTTTCTTTTTTCTTTTTTTTCATTTTTTTCCCCTCCCTGTAAGCAAGGTTCTTGCAGTAATTCTGAGTCAGGTCTAGAATTAATGCCAAATTTAAAATATGGCCCTTTCTAAGCTATTTCTTTAAGAGTGAGTATGGGAGACTGGTAATTCTCATATAATTTATTTGTATGCTCTGCAAACATATCTGGGAAAAGAGATAGGCGATAATTGATACTGCATTGAATCCACACGGGCTTCAGAGAGAGCTTGACAGTAACAAATCTGTACTGCAAGCTCTTACATCCATAATGTACTGGGCACCTCATGATATACTGTGATTGCTTTTAGTTCACTAACTTCAGTGGCAAATTAAGGGATTGGTACAGCAGGAGATAATAGACACTTTACTGAATGGAGCTTACAAATATGACAGCTTACATGAAGAAACTGTTATGTTAATCATATTAGGTTATACTTTGAATCTTATTATATAAACAATCTATTTAAGCCCACTAAACCCCATCTATCAAAAGGTGGATCAGGATACTTAGAAGTAGCTATATAATTTCTCAGATTTACCTTTGAGACTTGTGTGCCATCTGATTCCTGATTTTCTATTTAATTCATAAAGTTCTTTCACTGGATATGTAACTTTTCAAAATCAATGTTCCTTGTTTGCCACACCTCTGAGAAGTGAAATTATTTTAATAAAATTTCAGTAATTATTATTTTCACCACTAAGATGTTTGAAAATATTCCCATTCTTTATTATATTTCTTTATTTTAGTTTAAGCTAACTTTACTAGTCATAAATATCTTCATATTCTAACTTAATTTTTGTTTAGCTGACCTAACAATATATGTTCAGTAAAGACAATAGAAATGTTTTGATTTATATTCTAGTGGGTTTATGAAAAATGCTTTATGATCACCTCTGAACTGATGAAGGGGAGGTAACATCTGCAGCACTGCAGGCTGCAGCAAGCTTTGGGGGAGCAGCTTGTCATCTCCTGTGTCAAGGCCATTTGAGTGTATTCATGATCCACTCTTGTGACAGTTATCTCATTACCCAAAATGGTAGTGCTGTTCTTCTTTTTATATAGGAAATCACGGCATGATGTCCAACAGTGGTACAGTCTAGACAGATTTACTGCATGGCTTATTTTGAACACCTGAATTGTTTGATATTCTTTGCTAATACTAAGACAGAATTTTGACAGTCAGGTTGGCTGGTTTCGGTGCCTGTTTAAGTTTTTTTCAATATCTGACTGTGAGGAAACTGGCTTGAAATATGCTCTCACTTCTTCTGTGTCTATGGTAATGTTAAAGGTTCACATAACCCCCTCTTTCATTCTTCTAGTTTTCCRCTGCCTTATATTAGTGCCATAGAATCATAGGATGGTTGGTCCCTTCATATAGGGAAGGGACCTCTGGAGGTCATCTAATCCAGCCCTCAGCATAGCCCATACGGGGACTGAACCCGTGACCTTGGCATTAGCAGCACCACACTCTAACCAACTGAGCTAAACCTGCCCCGTGAATGTCAATAAAGACTCATCTGGCCCCGTATCAGCTTAAAGCTGGCATGATGCAATGGAAAGTCAGGCCCACAGCACACTTCTCAAGCATTGGACTCATCTCATTGCTGCATCAGGACCATGATACCTTTGTCTTATGTAAAGCGCTTTGACTCTGCAGAGATGATACTGAGAACAGTAACTGACGCCAGAGCATTCCCCATCTCCTTTAGTGCTAAGTAAGGCTTAAGAACACAAATTTGATACACCAGGATCACATAGCTATATGTATATATAACAAGCTCCTTGTTTTTCTTTGTAACATCTATGTGCTCAATTCCTACTTGGTATCAAGTCAGGGAGAGCTTTTACTGGTCTTGGAAAAATTCCATGTGATGAGAATCTACATTATAGCAGCTCAAAAGTAGTTAAAGGAAGCACCAGCAAGGAGGTAATTACCAAACAGTGGTGCAAGAGACAGAAATTAAGACAGAGACCACTTCTGGAAAAAATAGACTTAACATTAAAGTGGGAAAAGCTTCATAAGGACATGAAAACTCTAGAGGTTATAGGTTAAAAAAAAAAAAAGTGATTTTAAATAGAGAAAAGTGCAAAGATACATCTAGGATTTATACAACTGCCTAATTCAGGGTCTCCATGGTAAAAACAGAGGTAATTTGGGACTTGAATTCTACCATAGGTTGGATTTACAGTCACACCATACTTTCATTTTGTTTGAAATCTTTGTGGAGGAAAACATCCTAACCGGCCATAGAGAAAAGAGTTCAGGTAACAGGGACTATTTCTAAACTGCCTTCCGAGTTGTACTTAAGTTTGACTCTTTTGCTGAGCTGGGAACCTTAAATGCCCACTCATAAGATAGTTCAGACCCTAAGCTTCCCTGCTTGSATATTTAGTGACTAGTATCTCTTGGTATCTTTCTTTCCTCATCTAAACGTATAACATACATATGGTGACTCATAACTGTGCAGGAATTTACACACTCCCCACAGAAGGGCCTAGTCATTTTTCAGCCTTTTACATACATAGTAGTTTATCTATACCTTTTTTTCCAGAATATTGAAGACTAATATATACTTGGATGATGAAAGTACAGTCTAATTCTGCTCTGTTATCAAGGCATATATACAACAAAACTAAATCACTGAAGACCGTATTTCTTAATTATTTATCTATATAGAACTTGGCTGACTCATTGGAGAGTAAAACTGTCTGGTCAAAATAATGTCATTGTCATTGCTCAGAAATATAGACACCTATTTATGGTCAAGAATTCATGTGAATTCAGGAATTAATAAATTTTATTCGAACAGGATTAACTAAATGTCTGGCATAGCAGGACATGACCTGCAAGAGACATGCTAGCCCATTAACTGACATTCAGCACAAACATTTCAGAGTGGAAATCAAAAGCATTACCCTAATGTAACAATAAATTCTTTGGAAAAACTTGTTCAGAAGGAGAACATTGTGTTATGCTTGAGAAGGTCCTGTAGGCAGGCAGCAGTGGAAGGTCGTGAGCTGCCRGAGGAACTCTAGCCGTTTGATACGAGACTTTCCAGCGCAGGGGATGAGAATCCAAACCTGATTCTCTGTAACCCTTCAACAATTCAAGTAGGTCAATATAGCAGATTTACATTAAAATATTCTAACTTAAAGGTAAAGTATAGAAAAGAGACGATTTTATATGTGGGGATGTCCTATTAAGTACTCTTATCACAGTATAGTTTGTGTACAAAAGAGAAATGGAGAGCAAAAAAAAAAAAAAAAAAAAAAAAAAAAAATCCCAAAGTGTGATAAACTGCTGACTGAAATTTTGTCGAATGCCTCAATTATGACTGTGTGCATGTTTATTCTAATTTTGTAAAAATAGTGCCTTGATGAATGGGATTTCTATTTATGTGAAAAGGTGTCTGGAAATGCTAACACATAAAAGAACTATTTTATATGTTTGCTCGAGAGTGTAAAAACTTCATTATATACGCTCCCGTAATCTTCTGTAAGCAAGGAAAGTGATAAACAAACCGTATCCAACAGACACCTCAGAGATTTTATTTGGCCTCCCGTTAGAACTGAAAAGGACAGCTTTGAGGAGTTTGTGTCAAGCGGCTCCCACACAATAATCACTTCTAGATCACCTTTAAGTGAAATATATTTAGTTAATTTGGTGCAAAAAAGCTAAAACATAAAAAAGTTATAATCAATAATACGAACAAGGTTAGGTCAATGGTAGTAACTCAGAGAATGATCCTTTAAGCTTCCTAATCTCTTCTTCTTGAGAAGCTGTCAATATCAGCATCACAGCACAGAAATTTTGGCAATATAATCTTCAGCTGAAACTAGGAAAGATCTCCTTAACAAGTTCAATGGGATCAACGCTTTTCAAGTTCAGGAAGAGATGCAATGTTTGAGTTACCTGAACAGCATTTTACAAAATTTCAGTTGTGATAGAAAATATCTGAGATAGCTGTAAGGTAAGGTTGGCATGATTTTTCATATCTAGATGTGACAATTATTTTCTTCTTATGTTTTRATACTGAAATCACAAACTGCCATTCTAAGTTTGATATCTTTAAACCTTTATTCTAGTTTAGCTATTTTTATTCAGCTTTTATTTTTATACCTTTCTTACATAAGCAAATACTTATCACTGGTTTAATTAAGCTTTCATCAAGTTTTTATTTTGCTCTTTTCYAGAAATCTCATGGTCACAGCTGGATGATATAATTAAATAGGGACATAAAATTAAAAAATGGAAAAGGGTATGTAGGAAGAAATGTTGAAGTTTAGTATAGCATCTCATTTTTAAATACCAGATTGGCTAGGAAAGTATTTAGCTCATAGTTCTAATGGACTTTRACTGTGTGCTTATATATCCTTGAAAGAGGTGGTTCCTGAATTAGTTTCTGAGAGACAACAGAGCAAATAGGCGAAATACTGCATTAGTCAACAGGGAAAAAACAAGACAAAAAATAAATTCTCTCTCTGTGGTAGTTTCTTTCTTTTTCTTTTTTTTTTTTTTCTTTTTTTTTTTTCCTCCCACATATTCCAATGACAACTCAAAGCCAAGTACAGATGAAATTATAATTATTATTTGGCTCATTTTGTGGGTGAAATGATTCCTGCAATTACCTCACTTCTAGAGCATACATTCCTGCGGCAGCCTCCCAAGGGACAGTGAACATGGGGAATGAGGAAAGTTCTGGGAAGGGTGCTCAAGACTTAAGAGCTCTGAGGCTGTTTCAGAGATGTTAATAGGTTTCTTTCACTTTATGCAGAGCCAGCTAAACTATGAAATTGTATTACAGAATTTCAAATATTTTCTTCATATAGAAATGAAACTTAGAAGCATTGTGACATAAAGTAAAAAGTGTTTTTTTCATTATTTACTTAGCTTTGTATCTGTTACAAGCTTGAATTTTAAAGGGGCTCCCTCATGAGCTATACATCCTGAGTGAAATCTAAGAAGGGGAAAGAAAAAAAAAGAAAAAGAAAAAAAATCACAGTTGGACTACTAAATATCCAGAATTAACCTCTAACAAAGCAAGTAGTTTGCCAAAGTCCAGTCTGAATTTCAGTTTATTTTCAACTCAGGGTTCAAAAGAAATAGAAGTTCTGTGGTTAGGCAGTGATTGAAGAGGTCAGTAACAGATCAAAGCAAAGGATAGGAGAGAGAGGGCTGAGCATCTGGGAGGGAAAATGGATAACATTTTCCTTAGTCTGGTCTGAGAAAAAATGAGAATGTAGAGAGAAAGGGGAGGAACAACAAGAGCAGACTTCTTACGTGGAATACTTTTGCTCAGAATGAACAGTGAAAATTTCCAGAAAAAAACTTGGATGATACTACTGCTGTACTTTAAACCTTGAAAATACTTTGTGTAACTAATTTCTCATTTGAAAACTGTTACTTTGTTTCAAAACACACTACTCAGTTAAAACGCTGTGACAGGGCAAGCCAGATTTATTCTTGCTCCTTAGTGTTTTGCTGTGCTGAACTACATCACAATGGGATTTTTTTTTTTTTTGTTCATCTTCTGAACTTTTTCCTCTAGAAATGAAATATTCTTCTGTTAGCCTTGTGGCATTTGTATTTACATAGTATTTCTATGTGTTAGGGATATATCTTTCCTTTTTCTTTTCACAGTTGAAAATGTTTTTGCTCCCATTTTCAACATTTTAAATTTGCTTCCTCCCTCATTAAGAGAACTCAGAAGGCAAAATGTTCCTAGTCAAGTATCATATAAATGCATCTATAATAACATACTATTATTCACTATAAAAGAATTTATGCAAAGTAAATTTCTTAAAATAATGAAGTAAAGTTAATTTCAATAAGCAACTAACTACTATATGTGTTCCAAATTTTTGCCACACAATTTGGATTTTGAGATCAGGGCATATATATGTGTATTTTTTTTATATACTAAAGTAAACCCTTCTGTAAATGTCCTTATCTTAAGCTAATTCCTTCCCACAAATTTTCCTAATGGACTGCTATGTACATCTTCACGTCATCTTTTCCTACTGATGGTGCTCTGACTTGCGCGTGGCAATCACAGCAGCTTTCTCTAGGAGATATCCTCCGCTGAGGCT
Source organism: Rhea americana (assembly GCF_003343005.1). Lineage (NCBI taxonomy): Eukaryota > Metazoa > Chordata > Aves > Rheiformes > Rheidae > Rhea > Rhea americana. The sequence continues at coordinate 295,370 of NW_028185038.1, read as the reverse complement.
CCTCTGAGGCTGCCAGTAGGACTGTTTCTGATTCACAAGTGGAAAATATTAATTGTCTCCAACTGTTTACCTGTGTAATACAGATCAGAATCAGGCTTAAAGGCAACATTTCTGTGTGCAGCTCCCGAGCCATGAGTGCAAGTACTGTGTGAATCCAGGCAGCAGGATCTGGACTCCTTATAAAGGCAGATTCTGTGGGTGGAAGAGGGAATATGATACAGACACCTAGTTAATGAGAAGTAAATACCTTCCTGCCTACAGCCCAGAGGAGCGGCTCAGGGTATTCGATAGGGGAAATGGGTAAGACATCCACCACTGTTGCAGCAATCTTGAATTTAGGCATTTTAGAGAATGAGATATTTTGCTCTAGGATGAGAGCTCTAGTCACTGAGTCATTGAATAAAGCAGAGCTCTTCTTCTGCCTCGGTTAAAAACAAACAAACAAACAAACAAACAGMAAAGCTTCTATTACATTTCATGCAGAGCCCAATTCCATGGTTATGACTTAGGTCTTGGGAGATAATCACTTAGTCTGAGCATGTGCCCCAGGGTTGGCCGCAGCTGAGCAGTGGGTTTTGAAGGTCACAATTTTGGACTTAGGCAGAATTTAAATACTAATTTGTGGGATCTGGAAACTTTCCCAAGATCAGAGGCTGCGGTGTAGCGGAGAAAGAAATCCAGTCGCCATGTACCCACAACCAACCAGCTCCAAAAAAAAAAAAAAAAAAAAAAAAAAAAAAAAAAAAAAAAAAAAAAAAAAAAAAAAAAAAAAAAAAAAAAAAAAGTTAACAGACAAATTTTAGGTATTAAAACAACTAGAAAACAAGTTTTTTTTTTCTCTTTATATACTGATAAAATAGATTATATTTTTACAGTAGATATTTTATGCTATTGAGGAAAGTACTATGTATGAGGGGAAGGTAACTACAGTCTCTGTGGTTGGCCTTTCATGCTTATAATTTAAAATTATATTTTGCAACTAAACAGAGGAGGGAAAGAAGTCATAAGAATAACTTCTCAAAGCCAGACTTGTGGTGAAAGATGATGAAAAATGTTGTATTTTTATAATTCTATTCTCTACCACTTTGCTAAGATGACAAAAGTAAGATTTTATTAAGTTTGAGAAGTCGGAAAAAATTATACTGAGAGGATGACTGCAGAAATATTTGCTCAGAGGAAAAAAAGAGCTACTGTACTATAACAAGTGGTTTTGGGGACTTATATAGCATACGTCCTCACTCCAGTGCATTGTTAATGAAGAACAAACAAAGAACAATCCTGTTACGCCTTTCCATAGTATTCATCACTTGGGTTAGATATGAATTAAAAAATATTTGTTGGGGAAGGGGGATGGAACTTAAAAATATATGTAGATGTAAACATACATCTTGAGGGGCTCCAGTGGTTTATTTTCTCTTGGTTTCAGGCTCAGATTTACTTTTTTTAGAAAAGCACCTTACATTTAAATTAATGTAAGTAAGAGACAAGACCCTCCTATTGACTTTAGTGAGGCGAAAGATAGAATGTGAGATTTTTTTTCAATAAAACAGGCAGCTATTTAGCAAGGCAGTTATATATGTATTGATTGGGACCATACTACAATACAGACTTTTCTAGAATAATTTCTGTTATCTGTGAGGCTGTATAATCAGACAGATCGTCACTCTTTATAAAGGAGAGAATAATTGCATCTTGAGAAGTTGGTGGGAACATCACTTTTTGAATCCAAAGAACCCACAGTTTTCCCTCAGAAAAAGGATTTTCAAGTTCAACCAGCCTTAAAACAGTTAAAACCAAATTTGAAGAACCTARAGAATCAAGCAACAACAGATTTGAAATGTGCCTCATAGTGAATGAGGGAGCAAGATACAGTAGTGTTTAACAAAGTTTAGTTCAATGACAGCTAAGGGAACAAGAAGTTACTACATCTCCTTTTTCCTCACACTTCTATATAAAGGCTGGCCCTGTCGTCATTCATTATCTCTAAAACAAATTCCTCTTTCTGATAAGCACTAGCAAAGGTGTTTTTGACACTGTAAATYGCTCAGTTTTAGTCATCTGCAAACAGAACAAAGAGTTAACAAAATCTTCTCCCCCCTTCAAGTACTAAAAACCAAGGAGTTTTCACTGCTTTCATTTGTAAAAAGAGCCTGATTGAATTTACTTGTGTTTCACTTTTAAAACTTCCTGGCTTTTCATTCACAAATCACATGTTTGTCTTCTCCCGGAAAAGCTTTGCTTTTGTTTTTGTGACCTACATTTATAGGGCTCCTAATTAGCAAGCAGCCCTGGGATCTGCCGTCCCTCAATGGCTCTGCTGCCTTGGGATATGAAGCAAAACAGAAAACAACTTGCTGAAATCTGAATGGAAGTAACTACCTTCTACCAGTTGGCACCCTTAAGCGAACCATGTTGTACAAAAAGATGTCACCACKGCAGGTCTTCCCATATATTGCATTCATATCTTAATTGGCCACTGTTGAAGTTAATGTGAGAAGGATTGAGCATAGAGGTGAAATGAGGTAAGTTTCCGTTGTYGTTAGTATAAAAATGTGCCAGTGTTATATTTGTCAAAACATTCTTCCCTGCATTAGTGTTTACAATCACTTCCTCAATTTTTGTTTTTCCTAAAATCTCTCCTTAGCCTCTGTAGATAAGCCGCTCATTATTTTTGCCTTTGTGTTCAAATGATCATTCTAGCTTACGAGAAAGTGGCACAACACCCGACTTAAATAGCATTAGACCACACAAGAACTAAGTCTTCTCTGTTCCAGTTGTCAAAGTAAATAGGAGTTTGGCTGGAGCTGGAATGCAGCATTTGACTCTGCTTTCTGCATTAAAAAACATGTTACGTACTGCGGTGAATTAATATGAACTGCTGCATTCATCAACCAACCAGCTACTCCCATCACAGGATCTTGTTACTTGCTCAATGGCATTTTTGCCATTCTGCTATGCCTACCCTGAACCCATTTTAGTAACTGGTCAGGCCAGTGCTTTGTTGTACAGAATAGGTAGCGGCATTAGCATTAGAACTAATGAAGTTTCATTTTCTTGGGATTTGCCTTGAGTTTCCTGCATACTGTTGTTGAAGAGGTGGTGGTGCTTAAAGTATTGTAAGCCCTTCTTTTCTCTTACAAATTGCTTGTGCATATTAGAAGTTAATTTATGAGRAAGCCTTTTCCTAAATCTAGCCGCTTGCAACATTTCTCAGAACTTGTAGGAACTTCATTTATTTATTTATTTACTYATTGAGGCCACTGTTCCTCAAAATCAAGCTGAACTGAAATTTGCTGATATGCTCAAAAGTTGTTGGGAGAAATATAGATCTTTTACCTTGGGAAGTTAGGCTAAAAAGATTTATCTTCTACCTCGAAATACATACAATGTATCCCACAGTAATGTCCCTGCAAGGTAAACTTGATTCCTTAGCACAGAATCACAAGGGCATGATACATGTATTAAGACACTTAAATTCTAAGTGATTGCCCACCTAGATTAAAGGATATTCAATCTTCATCTCTTTCAGGATAAGCAAATTGGAGGCCAGAAGAATTATCTTACTGGTTAGACTAGACAGTTTCCAGAAATCATTTTCCTTGAGGTTTTTCCATTCTACCTATATCCCATTACRTGGCCCCAAAGCAGAAGGAATGGGCTGTACTTGTCAAGGAGTCATTTTGTAAATATATGACTGTGTTTGCATTACCTGGGAAGCTGTTGGATTCTTTGCAYGTGTGTTTTAAATATGAGACTTTTGGAACTATCACGTTCACTGGAGATATACAAAACTACTACTCTGTGGGTATCCGATAACTCCGAAACTCCTAGTTCTTTTGCATCAGGTAGTCATTTTGTATCTTAACAGTAAATCTGGCATGCTTAAGGAGCATGAGACGTTGCACAGGTGCAGGAAAGAGAAGCTGCTGCACATAGATCCCTTCTAAGACAAAATAAAGGGAGGTTGTTTGCAGCCCTGATGTATGGACGTATGAAGTGACTCATCCAGTCAAAAAGGCTGCACAGTGAAGACGAAGCGGTGTTGATGCTCATATTGAGAAGTCTTTATCATACCAAAAGAGAGTTGGCAAAAGAAGGGAATACTTCCCATTTATTGAGCAGTCAGATAGTTCCAAGATTGAGAGATRAGGTTCCATCTTTACTTAAATGGGTATCTAAGTGCCTTCTGCAAAGTGGTAAAATTTCAATAGGAGAAAATTAATTCTCTTCAAAGGCAGTGTACTTACTCAGGTCGACAGATTAGGGCATTAATGCAAGTCTCCCACCCTCTCATGGACTTCAACTCCAGGACTGTTGGCTATGATAGGATAGTTAGAAGAATTTTAGCTTCTCCTGCCTTGCATACTTCTATCATTACATGTGCTTCTTCTCACATACGAAAAGCAGCTTGACTAGAATTGAATTAGCAGCTCAAACTTTTCAGAGTTTAGACTTTTGATTCCCACTTTCTGGCAGAAACACAGAGCATGTTTAAAAATCACAGTGCATTTAGCACTTTTTCAGATCGACGTGTTGGTATAGGGCAGTGCAATGCCAGGCAGAAATATGAAACTGAATCTCGGAGACACAGATTAGTGTTATGGTGGCATTGCAGTCACACCAGAGCACCATCCCAGAAGCAAAGGCTAACTGGCTCACACTAAAGCGAGTAAACTACTTCAGTTTCTGCAAGGGTCTCAGTCACCACCAGCTCAGGGATATTTATGCCATATTTGATTTATATAGATTTGTGCTTATTTACAGTTTTACATTCACTAAGGGCCCTTGGACTTTATTGATATTCATCACAAGGCACTYCACCAGTGCCAGAAAGCTTTTTAGCAAATGCTGGCTGCCAAAAGAGAGCTCTTCCTCTCAGAGCATGTTTTTTCTGTCAGCTCCTGAATGGAGCTGAATGGGAAGTACAATGCACATCTTGGGTGGGATCCTGCCTCTGCACATCCAAGCTCTCATTGCAGTCAGAGGAGATCTCCTCAGTGGAATTTAGGGATATACTCAGCTGGCCAACTGTAAATATTTATTTTATGTAAGTTGATTTTGCCTCCATGTGGGATGTTTAGCTATATCAGTCTGCAAGCTGCATCCTTTCCTTTGTGCCATTCGGTTTTCTTAATAGCTGTTCTGAAGTGAAAAGCTTTCCATCAGTAATCCAGATCTGTAGTTACAAGAACTTCCCCTATACGGAAAAGATGCCTTGATGTTAGCTATTTTCCTGGAAATTTTCCTTTACCTTGAAATCACCCTTCATTCAACCCATGTTAAGGCAAAAACAAGCAGTATTTGTGAAATTGGAAATAGCACTGCTACAAAGGTTTAGAAAACCTGATGTGTGACTGAAGTTAAGTGATTCTTAAAGATATTTTTCCTTCTATATGCCCAGTGGATAGGATGATGCTCCCATTTCCACACCACATACTAGGATCTTGGTGCAAACTTTGATCACATAGGTGAATTTGAGCTTACGTTCTCCATCTTTTTTCAGGGTCACCTCAAGTTTCAGTTCAAATCCTCTCTTTCCTTACCCATGAAAAAATTATTTCTCCTTTATTTTGTAGACAAATATGAGCCTTCTTTTTGCAGTTTATTGACTATCCTTACCTCTTCAGAAATCATAATGTCTCTGTGGGAGATCTAATGACCTAGTTCCCCCTCCCATATAAACTCATGAGATTGGAAGCACTTTCCTCTGCTTCCTTTTTCACTTTACTTTACTTCCCCCAAGAATACAAGGCAGATCTCATGTGGCTTCTCCAAATCCTGAATGTTATTTTGACAGCCGAGTGCACTATAATGTATAAATGGAATTCTTGGCATGGAGTCTATTAGCCACTCTTGACTGAGATTAGAGAGGACAGGAAACAGCCACTCTGGAGTAATAACAGACTTGGCATGACTGAACTCCAACCTTATGTTTCATAGATGCCATGACAGCTTCTTAGGAAATGTTCGCTGCAGACTTTAACCCCYAGAGGCCTTTAAGTGTCTCCAGGAGGAGACAGCTGAGCAGCTGCTTTGCCTTCCACTTCAACAGTGGAAGTGGGTGCCTAAGCACATTTAATAAGTTTTGCCCTTTTGTGTTAGAGTGTATAATGTTAGGTGAGAGTAACTGTAGGCAGTGCTGTATTGCACATATTGCCTACTTTAAGCTAGTGTTTTTTTCCTCCCCTTTTTCTATGTCATAGTGCACACAATTAATTACCATGCAGTAAAAGAAATGCATCTTTCTTTACCTCTGAAAATGAAATTGTCGCCTCGCTGTTGTGAAGACACTAGTAGATGTCTACTTTACACAGCTGAAGGAGATGTTAACTATGCTAACAAGTGGACAAGTGAAGCCAAAGAGTTTAAAGTACTCTCAAACTCAGCAGTTTTCAGCTGAGTTGGAACTTGCAGTTTGATTTCTCGTATTCCGTATAAGCTTCTGAGTCAGGAGCAATACACTTGAACTCAGACACTCACTTTCCTGAAACAGCTTCCGAGAGCAATCAAGCTCAGCAAATGTTCTTGCTTTTTACTGCCCCATGGTTCAGCCCACAGTATCTCCTTGGCAGATAGTGGCAACTCTCCCATATCACAAACTGCATAATCAGAGAAAAATGTCTTTATTATCTTTGCTTCAACTAGAAAACATTTTTCATGCAAATGGAGACAATCTATTTCCCACTTTCCCAAAAGAAATTTTGCCACCCATATTGCTAAACTACAGGACAAGAGGCAAGATACATAGGACTCATGTTAGTATTGGGTAGGCTACAATAGCTACTAAAACAGTAATGTTAGCAAACATCTCAGAAGTTTCATCTTCATTGTTTCAAGCTGAAAGTATTTGGAGTTGTTCAGTAAATCTAAAATTAAAGCCTGCCAGTGCTTCATACATATAACAATGATAAAGTATRACACAAAACTATCCTGGTAGCACTAGCAAGAGTATTGTTTTTAAATAGATAGATAGATACTTATCAAAGTGTGTAATTTCAGCTGAGGATTGACAAAAGCAGTCTCTAAGGGCTCTACCTAGTAGTTTCATTTTACAGTTACATGATTCAAAATATGTAGAAATGGATCTTCGACTTTGAATGTTCTATATTGTTTTTATATTTGTTACATCTGCATTGATTATTTTATTATCAGGATTCTTCATCCACCTTTAAAACATAAAACACTTTCAGATTTCTTATGTTGAAATTTCATATTGAAGGAATATTAATTTCTCATTACAGTATGATGAATGAAGGGCTGTTTTGATAAGAAGAATATATTTGGCATGTTGCTAATTCTTGCAGTTTTATCATTAATCTTACATTAGATGAGCTAAATCTACCTTTTGGAGCCATTTTAGCACACAAAGACCCCCTGCTTTCTTTTTATTTTAAAAACTATTTTCTAGTTCTCCTAGTTTTGGCATAGAGGTTTCCCGAAGCTTTCTAATGAAGCATTTTAAGTTCAGTGAAATTTCTGGGAGAGAGAATGACGAGGGAGGTATAGCTTAAGGGGGCATAGCGAAAGCGGTAGAAAAGAAGAAATAAGTGGAAGATTACAAAGTTTGCTATCTTATCTTCTGAGGTCCAACAAGTATGTGCTTCCAAGCTCCATATTTACTGGCTAATGAGGATGTGTATGTTAATGTTTTGCTTTCTTAATTCATTATTATGAATTCATTATCACATTAATTGATGAAAATTTCCATGCATTAARTAAAGCAGGCTCATGAGCCTGGATATTTTATATTCCAGGCCAAGCTATGAACAGCTTTCATCCGAATGGATATTTTTACACAATTAGATTTCTGTAAGTGAATTAAAAATAATATTTTAAAATACTATTTAGGTTATTGTGCTTTATTTTCCCTTTCAAGGYTGAATGAAATTTGATTTTGAAATTTAAACAGAATTAGCCTCCGTGGTTTAAGCCCACCTGATCATTTAAGAAAGCCTTATCTATGTTTTTGCCGTCGGTAATTTGCCAATAACATAAAATTACTATTCAGACTGTCTAAGTAGCCTGACTGCAAATGAAAACCAAAAAAGACACATTTAGCATTTGCCTCTTACTTACAAGCATCTGACCAGAAACCTAATGTTGGCATTTACACTATGTAATATATGTGGCCAAAGGTGGCCACACATATATTATATAGTGTAACTACCAACACTCCTGCCATATGGTAAATCTAGGCCACCATAGTAATAAAGTGAATCTATAGGCTATAACCAAAATACTGGAAAATATCTATGGCATGTTATGGAGCGGCTGTGTCCTGGTGGCACGGCAGATGCCTCTCGACTCGCATGACAGATCTCTTGTTGTGTGACCCRAAGCTTACGAATGGGTCTGGCCACRGGATCCAAGCAGAAACTGATTTATGAGGGCATGTGTTGTGATTGTGTTCAATGCCTTCTAACCATGATGGCCAAGACCTTGAAACTTTGAGCTCTAGAATACCTCTGTGAAAAGCTTATGTGACTTACCACAGCCAAAAGCTTGGTCATTGATGCTGTCTTCCAGGACTGTAGCAATGATGAATTATTATACAGCCCACAAAGAAGTTTTGCCAAAGAATATGTGAAGTGCCATGTTCCTAGGCTGCCATATTAATTCTGCTCTTTTCCGAATTAGTTTCATTGCTAAACTTTGCAGAGAACCAGAAGCACACCTGTGATAACACTGTTACTTCTTTTGGTTACACAATCTGATCTGATTGACACCAGTTGTGAATCTGATCTGTAGGTTTTTTCTGGCAATGCAGTGAGGGGTTTTGGTCTCCTTATTCCACATGCAGTCCTTGTTTCTACAAGGTTTGGCTTTGCAAGAGAACGCCCCTCTACTCAGCCCTGGGGAGGCCTCATCTCGAGTACTGTGTCCAGTTCTGGGCTCCTCAGTCCAAGAGAGATGTGGAGCTACTGGAGAGAGTCCAGAACAGGGCTACGAAGATGATCAGAGGGCTGGAGCACCTGYCCTATGAGGAACRGCTGCGAGAGCTGGGCCTSTTYAGCCTGGRGAAGAGAAGMCTGAGGGGGGATCTGATCAATGTGTACAAGTACCTGAAGGGAGRGTGTCAAGGGGACGGGGACAAACTCTTTTCAGTTGTCCCGTGTGACAGGACAAGAGGCAATGGGCAGAAATTGAAGCACAGGAAGTTCCGCCTGAACGCAAGGGGGAATTTCTTCCCTGTGAGAGCGACGGAGCACTGGCACAGGTTGCCCAGAGAGGTTGTGGAGTCTCCTTCTCTGGAGATCTTCAAGGCCTGCCTGGATGCAACTCTGTCTAACATGCTCTAGGTGACCCTGCTGAGCAGGAGGGTTGGACTAGATGATCTCCAGAGRTCCCTTCCAACCTTACTGATTCTGTGATTCTATGATTGTAATGAGAAGGTATGACCTACCTAACAATGAGAGCTTTGACTGGAGCCTGACTGGCAGAGCCCAAAATTAAAGTTCCCAACAATGATGCTTTGTTTCTTGAACCTTTTAATTTTTCAGATGATAAGAAGTTAAATATAACCTTGATAGAGCTGTTCTAAGGAACTACATGCTAGCATTTGATTTACTAAGTTTTAGCTTGGTTTTCTGTGGGAAGATGACTTATGCAATCACTCTTTCTGAAAGTCTGTGCCAGACTCCCGGCTAATGTCAACCCAGACTGATAGGAGAAAAAGATTTGGAGTAATCACTGTGTTAGAACTTTTGTTCAAACAGGCATTTGAGTAAAGGAAACGGGTCCTGAAATGGTTTGGAGTGAATATAAAATGTTAATATAGTTCAGGCTGGAAGGGAGTTTGGGAAGTCACCTCGTCTAACCCCCCCCCCCTCACAGCTGGTCCAGTCAAATAAGGTTGCTAATGAACTTGTCTGGTCAAGTCTTGAACACCTCCAAGGACAGATACCCCATAACCTCTCCAACATCCTGTTCCTATATTCAACTGTTTTTTAATGTAAAAAAAATTAATTAGTCTTACTATCTAATCAGGATTTTCCATATTACAACGTGTGCTCATTGACTCTTTTACTATCAGAGTGTCCTTTCAAGAAGAGTCTGGTTCTGTCTTCTGTGTAGTTGTAGAAAACTGCAGTGCAAGTTCATACTTTTTCTCATATGCAGTTCGGGATTTTTCTAAGTAAGTTGAGAAATGCAGTGATTTACAAATACTCTCTCTGATAGAAATGACAGGTTTGGTCAGCAGTCAGTGTTCAAAGTTTTAAATAGCAGGAGAGCCAACAGTTGCTTTGGATTTGTACTCACACATCCAGAGAGTTTATCAAATTTTAACAGAAATGCTAAGATACATAGCTGTAGAGTATTTGTTATTTTGATCTGTAATACTTCGATCTGAAGCTGACAAGTACCAATTACGTGCCACAAACAAAATGTGGTTGAAATAAATAATTCACTACATATCAAATATGTACCAGCTAACTTGTGTCTATCAATTGTTATTACTTTAGAAGGGGTTCGCTGCTGATTTTTGAACATACACGTAAGAAAATAGATTAAATACTGTTCACTTCAGTTCTGTTCCTGTTCTTCCTGGTACAATGATTAACAACTTTCTAACACATAGCAGGCATTATGYCCTTATTATCAAAACCTTCCAGATTAATTAGCATTTATTCTGGTCCTGGCACAGTTTTTAGAACTGAATGAGAAGCTCCAAATGGTATAGTCACTAAACCTAAATGCATAAATGACACTGAGGAGATAAAGTGATTGGTAGACTTGCACAGCTGTGGTAAATCATTTGGGAAAATCTGGGACAGATATTTTCGCTAGAATGAATCCCAGGATTCTTCTTGGATCTCAGTTGAGTTATTTTTGAACTGTGCCAGCAAGATAGATCAGAATTTGAACCAAGCATTTTAAACTCATCCTGCAGAGAATGTTTAAAAATAAGCTAATAAACAATGTCCCCTACTAAGTAGGATTGATTTTCATGTGGAAGCAACTCTATCAATAATTTAATACGTTTTAGAAGAGATRAGAAAAGGTGGAACAGGAAAGGGAAACAGGTTATTTCTCACATAAAAAAGCACTAGTACAAAAAGCTCAGCAGGCTTTAATTTTATTGCATTATTATTATTATTATTTTGTTATAAGATTATATTATTACTGAAATACAGTTGAATAGGTATGATGCAAGCCAGCTCTCAAATATACATATCTTCAGGTAAGGGCGTAGAGAGACAAAAGCAGCTTGCAAGTAATTCAAGAGAAACTTCTCTGTTTAGTTCTGCAGGAAACATGTTTCTATTTTAGTGATGTTTTCAATAGGAACCAACAAATATCTGGGTTGGATATTTTCTATATTATGCTTYGACACTGGAAACCCACTACAATTAACATGATATGTGATTCAGAGATGCTTAAATAATTTCCATTACAGAATAACAACTGTCACTTTTACTGCAGGTGATATTTTACTTTCACTGTTAATTTTTTGTTTTATTTACTACTGGTATTCTTGTTATTTGGCTGTGAATTTTCCTGAAATTATGTGTGAACTTGAATTTGGACTGTCACAGTGGAATCTGACATAGTAACAGTTTAGTAGCATATGTGAATTTTGCTTTGTTCCTAAGTCAATATAATAGTTAATGTAGTCAATAGTATACATACGCTGAATTCCATACGTGCAATACAAGGAGCTGTGGTATTTACGAGTTGGTGTGTAATTTAGACGATTATTGCTACATGCTATCRTGTTCAGATGCTCCCCATGGCTTAAAAAAATAGGGCTTCATAATGCAGTTACAGTTCTCTGTCTTTGATTAACCAAACAAAAAGAGATGAATGAAAAACTAATGTTTTACTAAGGACTCTATCAAGATTTAGCTTAGCAAAACTGATTCTGCATTGACTTGACTTCCAGTCACCAGCCCTACGGAACATAATGCAAATCGATATTCTTTAAGTTCTCTTTATCATGTTGCTAAGATTGTCTGTGAGAATGAAAAGCTCATAAAACATGTCCTAATGAAGGCACTGGAATCTGCAGACTCGCCACACTCAGTATTCATTTTACTTTTTGAATCCCTATGGTGCCTTTTAACATCGGAATCGGAAAGGAATCCTAAAACAGATCTGAACATAACCTGACCACTTTTCTGTAAAATATTAACATTATTTTGGGGTCAAAAGTAGAGTTTAATTTATATTTCACAGAAGTAAAGGCTATTAACTAATCCTAAACTTAAACTCATTGAGCTGCTCCCATGAGGGAAGCTTTTCATTCTTATGATAATGCCAGGGGCCATACTCAGCACCCCTCTCAGTTAGAATTTATCTTTTTCAGCTGTTAAGACTTTTATGCAGAATTCCACTTCAGGCTGGACTGGATTCCTGATAATGTTATCACCTCTTCTGAACTCCGCTGGAAATGTCTCGGACCCTGGCTTTATCTATTTTTCACAGTTACGTAATGTTAGCAACTCCCACAAATTCTCTGATCAATTCACTTACCTGAATCTATTTTTTCGGCATCCATTTCCAAACTATGAACTTTTTGATCATAGCAATAATTCCAAGTAGCAGTGGCAAAAGTCCAAATTCAACCTACTTGCTGATATATTAAATTGATGCCACCCATAGATTTAAACGACCTTCCATAAATACCTGCCTGTGTGAACCCTTACAGCCAATTAAAGATTGCAACAGTCTTGAGTGATTCAAAAAGATGCCTGAAGTTACATGGGACGAATCTAGGCTTAAGATTATGTGTTCTACAAGTACCACCACAAATACGGTGACAGAAGTAGGAACTTACATGCATATGTTCATAAGTTACTCATATTTAAACACAGTTTTTCAATAATCAAGTCTTATATTTAATGTACTTTCATGTTTAATTAAAAACAAATGTTTACTTGAGACAGTTTAAAAGATGGAGAAGGAAAATTTTCTATAAATCCTTTATGACAGCAGAAAGTTTTTATCGTATTTCAGTTTACAATCTAGCTAATTGCATCCCAAGCTTTGTTTTACAGTAAGATTGAATGTACCTGTGATTAGAAATTGTTCTCTTTCTCTTCTTGTTATATATTTTTTATGTCCTTTTCTCTTGGCTTTTTACCATAATATCTGAAAGTAAGCAAGTTACTAGTATGACCTGAGGTTTTTCTGATGTTATAGGATTTTAAGCTTCTTGGATGAATCTAACTAACATGCATTAGTCATTTTGGCTGAAAACCGCAGAATCTCTTTTATAATGCAGATTTTTGTTTGAATTCTTAGCAACATTTTAAGCGAATAGGTGTCTAAAAGACATTGACATGTCCATGTTGCTAGAAACTGTGGACCAAGTTCATATTTTTTTTCCTTCAAAGAAGATGGAAAGTTATTTTTTAATCATCTGAACCAGGCAAGAAGAACTTGTATTGTCCTGCATAATGGACTACACACTTCGTTTGTATTAGGAATACTAATAAGAGAATGGTTATCATCAATCAAAGAGGTGTAACTTCAYGCTTAATGCAATAATGGCTCAAATGACCATGTTTCTGGAAGAAAGAAAGCAAGACACAGCCTAGGGTACATGGGAAGAGAAGTGATGTTTTCACAGGCACTGCGCCCTCCRTGCTCTCTCCTCTCCTCGTATCAAACACAGTTGCAGTGATGTTGCAGATAAAAGGAATACATGTGATTTTGTACAAATGTGCTGGAGTCTTAGCAGGAAATCTTAGCTCCGGTGAAGTCAAGGGCAGTGCTGACCTTGGTGCTAGGAGACCTTTTCAGTGGTAGCCCAGCAATCTCTCCTTGTTCACTGATTCTGTCACATTGAAATGGTTATAAACATAACAAGAAAAGAAAGGAAGGTGTAAAGATATATTTGAAGGATTTTGTTTTTGTTTTTGTTTTACAACTATTTCAAGGAGCAGGGAAGGGGACGGTGAGATGTCATGTTTCTTTTAAGAAAAGAGGCCTGAAGAGAAACTGGGAGCTTTTGAAAAAAATCTCTGGRATACCTTTGGAGTTGCATATGCACTTTGAAGAGCAAAAAGACAGATAARGACTTGAGAAAAGAGGTCTGAATGCTGCTGGTCACTGATAAAGACGGTTTTATCTTCTGCTTTGGATTTTAAAAATATTGTCATACTCAGTACTGTTCAATAACTCTAATTTGGCCATTAAATTCCTGCCACCTTTGCCCTTTCCTAATGATTGTGACAAAATGCTGTCTGCAATCAGCAAGACTCAATCGTTGTGGGAATAATTTGAATAAATAATCAAGTCTGCAACTCATCCATCACCTTGACTGATTTCTCTATTCCCTGTTCACCTCTTCATGACATTTGGCAGGTCACTTTATATAAAATATGCAAATAGTGAACTGAAATAGCCCAAATCTGCTGAAATATGCTGACTGAACCTATTATTTTAAAGTAGCTATGTATCTTTGCATAGTGAGCAGGAATATTTTCTGTAGGCATTTTTTGTTGTCTGTTTTACATTGTTTGGGGTGATATTTGTCCTCTTTATATCCATGGAACTTGTGCATACAAACCTATCTCTTATGAACATGGGGATTGCCTATTCAAACTCTCCTAACATGATAGTTTCTAGAAACATAAGAAGAAAAGAATAGAGTAAGTGGGAAGAAAGGCAGTAATAGGGAAAGGACTGAAGAAAGCAAGTAAAGGAAATTCAGGTAGGAAATGGAACTGATGAAATAAATTACGCAGAGTTTATCTACTGATTTAATTAGATTAGCATAGACATCTTTAACAGGGTTAAATGGTTCTAAAATTGAGTTAGATTAGAGGTAGCTCCAGATGAGATGATCCGACTAGTTTTGGGGCGATTCAAACTGCTGCTGCTGCTCTCCACCTGCTCCTCTGCCAGACTTACTGCCCTGGGCAGCAGCCAACACACACTAGCTCCTGGCAGCAGCCTAAATTGGAGGCAGCTTAAAGCATATTAGCTAGGCTGTGAATGATAATGCTGAGGTCTGGGCATATGTTCACTTCTGCCAGCTGTGCTATAGCGAGATGCTCCTCTAGCAGACAGGCAGGATATCAGCTAGGAATTGTAACCTCTAAGGCACCCAGGACTCATGTGGAGTCTCCCCAACACCAGTGTCTCTATGCAGGTAAAGTCATCTGCGTATCTCCCCAGAAGAGCTGCATGTAACACGCGGCGCTCTCTGTTTCTTCACCTCCGTCACTTAGACTGTTCTACCATCTACTCCTCTTTTCATTGTCTTCTTACACATTGTCCTGTCCTAATTTCTGTTTGGATGCAATAGTGCTTTTTACAGGCRTATGAAAGGAAGAGAGGGAATGAGCCTAGCATTTAATAAAGCTYAGCATCAAATCACTTTATAAGGTGGTTCCTTTTCTGTTAGCTTGTGTAGGGGAGGTACACGATTAGTGCCACATTAGGCCACTGTAAAAATAGGAACAATTCTTACTCTGCACAGATGCTAGAATAAATTARTTATGATCTGTAAAATGTTTGGGAGATTAATGGTAAAAAAAWATCACAGTTCTCCACAAAAAAAAGTCTCGATTTTAGAATTTAATATGTAAAGTATGTAGCCAGATTTTGAGAGGTACAGGCACTACATTTCTGGATGTAATTCAAAATAACTTTTTCTCTAATGGCAAAGCCCATTTTCAGAACTGACACTAGTTCCTGAGCTTTTCTCAGGTGTTTTGTGGCATTGTTTTCTGGTGGTTGTAGTACAAACCAAATCATTTAAAYGAACTAATTTTGAAATAAACTCTGCTAGAAGAGGAGTATTTGGTAAATATTTCTCAGTGATCATCTCAGTTAGCAGCCCTGATCCAGCTATGCTGCTAAAGGTAATATTCATGGATCTGCATTTTCAGTCCCAGAAGAGTGGTTACACAGGTCTTTCTCAGCAGCAGGGCAGCATTATGCAGGCATCATCCTGGTTGCTCATTCCTGTCCTCTTGCTACTACCACCACTTTGAAGAAACAGCTGGTGAACAAGATATGAAATATTTTCCAGATGAAAAGATAAATATCACCTTTCCTTCTCTCTCTCCACCCTAGCCTTTTCCCTTCTTTTCCAGGACATTCTCAGGCAGCCAGATGCAGCGTGGCCTGTGGCTGCAGAGTCATCTGCAGAGTAGAAAGGGGGAGAGGAAGGAGGAATGCATGGGGAAGACTTCTTAAACTAGCTGAAGAAGTACCCATCTCCAAATGGGTAGTCACAGACCRAGAAGAGAGAGGTGTTGCCCCAGGGAACTCTGTGTTGTCATGGCTGTGTTGKAACCAGGAGCCAAGGCAGACAGTGGAGCTGCTTTGGCTATGTCTAGATTACACTGAAGTATAGGCGTGTATAATGTGTGAAGTCCTTTGTTAAATCAACAAAAAATATATATATTCCACTTTTGAATTATTTGACTTTTATTATGTTGGATAACAAATTTGTACGAAGCTTCTCTATATCAAAAAGATGCAAATACATAAAACAGGAAAATTATTCAATAATTTTATACAGTAGAGCTCAATATAACATGATTTAAAGTAAACATGCTTTTCATCTTCAACAAATCCTTCTTCAGGTGTTTCACAATGAATTGTAATAAAACAATAATAAAAAAGAAAAAAAACTTACTTCTTTTGGGAGGATGTGTTCATAAAAACAAACTAATAAGCTGGTGAGGTATGATATATGTTATGAAACAACTGATACTAACCACTGGAAATCTTCATAAAAAAGACATATTTTTTTGACAAATATTTTATTGCATGTCTCATAGCTATTAAATAATTCCCAGTTTAATTTCCGTTGTGTCCTAAACAGTCAATAATAAAGATTGCATTCCTTTTGTCTCTTATGCTTTGGCCTATACGGTTAGAGAAAAAAATCCAGCTTTTCTGTTGTTTCCTTCCTTTTCATTTTATATGTAGAACATAGTAACTTTCTATCCAGAGGCTCAATTCTTACGTTATGCGGAGAAAAACTTTCAAGTCATCAGATATCTATTACTGTATATACAGCCTTCTCTTCTAGGCCACATAACTGGAATTAATAAGGATAAGGAAGCTCATGGTGATAAATATAAGTATATATTTTTCATCTCTTCCCACAAGCCTATAGTCTAGTGAGCCTATTAGTCCTTAGACAAATTTAGATTCTACCTACATCAACCAGAGTGTTATTGTTCCCCTTTAAAGGCTCCAAAATTATGATCCACTTTCACTTTCTAAGTCACACCTTTACTCACAGGTGACTTAACCTAGCATGCCACATCTGGATTAGTCAGGTAATATATTATAATGGGATAAGAGGGGACCTGCCCTGTGACCATGAAACACAGATTTACTGGGAGACCTGCAGAGGCTATAAACCTTGCCATTAGTGCCACTTGACGTGATACTCTGTTTGAGGCACTCCTTTGCTAACATGTTAATGTTTTGTGAGTTGTGTGTCAGGCAATGGRCAAGCTGATGTGTCTCAGATGCTGTCTGATGGGGCACCCACACCTTCCTCTGGTCAGTGTGCGTCGGGAAGGTTTTGGGCAGCTCCCAGCTGGGAAACTCCATGCCACTCTGCATAGTTTCTGGACCCTGATCAGACAGAGGCAAGACATAGATTCACAGCTGCTTGCTAGAAGGCCATCTCAGGCATGTGCAAAAGCATCTGCAGAACTTTCAGGTCGTATAGGGATGCCCCTTATTAGGGTGGGTGACTGAGCAAGGGCGTTCTGGACTGCAGTGCTGTAYAGACACCTGACTTCTGATCTGGCCATAGTTTTCAAGCTATCACGGCAGCTGAAATGTATGACTAAATAGAAATAAAGGAAGTCTGTAGAGAGAAAATGCTGGGTTCACTGATACAAGTTCATGGGAATGCTTCTGTTGATTTCAACAGAGATAAAATTAGACCCCAAATAAGTAGTTAAATATCATAAATCTTGGAAGTGACCTCTGTCCACAATAAGTTACAAGCAGCAATAAATCTGCATGTGGAAAGAAACTGAGCTTATTCCACTTATTTTTAATATAGTACTGSTATTCCATAGTTCCTGACCACACTTTCCTAGTGTAACTTGCTTGCACATCTATCAGACTGTGATTTCACAATTACCATTACTAGATTTATGCATTACTATGCCACTTCTTATTTTAACTATGGTTAATTATAATTAGGATTGACACATGACAGTATTTCAGCCAGATTAGCAAAATATATAATATGTAGTTGATTCTGAAGAACAGAGAACATCTGATCTCACACAAAGTTAGTCTGTCAAAAATTCAGGAGATGAACCATATGAACTGCCAAGCTGGTACTCTCACTAAATCAGTACCATAGTATGGCCATAGCGGTTTTAAAGTAGTACTAGGACCCCYTTTACTGGATTTACATGTTGGCACATGGCCTCATTTTCTTACCCTGAGAGAAATAAATGTAGGAATAAAGAATTTTATTTTGTAAGAGAAGCAAAAAATGCGATGACAGGAAGTAGGTAGTCAATAATGTGTTTTATAGTTCATTCATTTGAAGTCTTTCAACATTATCATGTGGCTGTGTCATCCTTCACTGCGGTAGATTCAAAAGAATAGCCACATGATTCTGGCTTGATAACAGTTTCTTTAAATTTTAGCTTTCTTAGGCTGTAAGGATGCCATGAGAGAAGATAAACTGAAAAGAAGCCTCACAATTGACTCAGAAACAGATGGTGATATGGACTCAATGTTCCTATATAATCTCGGTGTTAGATAATTAACATTATTTCTGCTGATACTTTTATTAATCTGTAACTATCAATTTCTGTTACAAAACACCATAACCTTTGTCTTACAGATAGCAAAACTGAGWCTTAAAGAAGCTTAAATGGCTTGTTTAGAGCAAGACTGAAAATAACAATTTCCAAGTTTCCATGGTAGTACTTAGTTTACTACAAAACCTTAGTAGTCTGGTCAACATTGTACAAAGCATTGTAATTCCTCACTTGATCTCTGTTATGCATTCAATCCACTGCACCTGAGTCACACTGCAAAGATTTTTCAGCTGTATTTTCAGCAGACTTGCATAGTAAGTACAGAACAGAACTTTTTYCGTACACCTGACATCAGATAATCCATGTACGGAATCTGTCCACCACGGTACTCACTGACGCAMTGTGTATCTTCCCAGCCCTCCAATATACAGGTTGTGACTGAGTATGAAATTTTAGGGCTGGCTTCTGGGAAATGGGAGAACTTAAAGCAGTATAATTTATAAATTTCCTTTCACTTCGGAGATTAGGAAATTTAAAAGTAACACATTTTTTTTCCTAAAAACAGCCAAACCCTTCTGTGTTATTATGATTCTGATGTCCACAAATATCAGTCTAGCTTTTCCATAGCAAAAGCAGCCATCCTACACCTTGCTCAAATTCTGTGCACAAAATGAGAAATATACTGTTTGTTTCTTGACAGAATCACTTGTGGTTATCTTCTCACAGGCAAAAGAGAGGAACTGAAGAGGAGCTGCAGGGCCTATATGTATGTATGTACATATATATATGTGTGTGTGTATTAAAAAAAGGTAATAAAACAGCTTTCTTACCTATCTTACATAATTTGTCATATGCTGAAAATTACTTAATGAAATGTGCTTTTGTTGTGAAAGTTTGGAAATCAACACATYGATAGATGGTAAAGAAATGGACATTCAAGGGAACATATCATGTTTACAGTCCAGAGTATTACTATCCACTTTTATGTCTTACCAGTGTAGTCACAGTTCTGACTGTAGTCTTACCAGTGTAACCATGGTTCTTCCCACAATATGTTGRTTTCAGCAACATATGGAATGTCTGTGACCTCCAGCCAGCTGTTTTCACCCTTTTATTTGCAGTCCAGATTATTTCAGAGCTCAGCTTTACAAACCCAACCTTATGGATAATGTGTGTACAGTCAAAGGATCAGCAAACTCTGTGATGAAGGTGACAGCACATGGCTAAGGACAGTCAGGGCAGGAACTTTTGAATCCAGCTGTGGTATAGAAGCCAAAAAATATTTTAAACCGTACCCTGAGAGAAATGCTTGTTCTAATGTGGCCCTCTAGTTTTTTATTTTATTAGTCATAAAAATATGAACATACTAATCTCAGCAAAGGTRGCCACTATTTTCTGGAGCAAATAATACTTCTTGTCCTACAAGACACGTTGGTAGTCCCTCTGAATGACACTGMTTTTCACCCACTTGGGATATGCTGCCTTCCCTGGACTTCTCTTACAAGTTCATATAAAAAARGTGAAGCAAGAAAAAAGTAAAAATTACAGAAAATAATGTTTGCTGTTTAAAAATGAGTTTTGCATCAATTTTTGTAAGAAAACATACAGCAGATCACAAGACATACTAATTGTCAGCAAAAGTTCAGTAAATTTTTGCTATCTAAATTAACTTGTTGTTAAAAGCTACTGCTGATAGGACTGTCAGCGAGAGGAAATTATTTTTGTTTTTGTCCAGAAATCAATGGTTATAGAGAGGAAGTACTATAACCTTGAAGAYTGAGAGATATGTTTCTTAATAACCTAAATTTATCACAGGAAGATTGGCTTCAGAAAACATTTTTAAATTCAGAGTTTCATATCTGACATTACTGTCGGTGTTAAAGGTGTAGGAGTCATAGAGAAAGCAGCTACTTGGCCTTGATAATTGACCAATTAATAATTACTTGATAATTAAAAACATGAGAACTTAATGCTGTTTAGAAACAGGTTTCACTAACATGTTTGTCTTTGTACGCAGTCTGCTATTTCCACTCTGTTCTTATATAAAAACTTGTTGCTGAAAATATAGAAGTCCCTCTGTATCTCTCCTCATGCAGAGAAATACTCAGTTTCCTCCTGATTTGTTCTGCCTTTCAGCCTCACTTCAAATATACTCTCCTCAAGAAGACATAGATCTGGAAAGGACTTTGAGAGGTCGTCTTGTCCAAGGCAGGATATACCAAACTTACATCACTGCTGACATTCGTAAAGAGTAATGGAGACTCCACATCCCCCCGACACAATCCACTCCAGTGCTTAACCGTCCTTGTGATTAAAAAGTTTCTTCCCATGGACTGTGTCAGATCTGCACTGCTGCAGACCCGTTACCTGAAGTTCTCTCTACAGCAGACAAGGAGAACAAATTATTTCCTTTTTCTTTTCAGCAAACTTTCATATTTGAAGATTGTTATCGTATCTCACCTCAATCTTCTCTTTATGCTGAGCAACTCCAATTCCTTCAATGTTTCCTGGCAGGTTGCACTTTGCAGTGATCCTTGTGCTCACCTCTGAACTCTACAAATCTGTCTTCAGTGCATCAAACCAGGTATATTAATCCAGCTGAGGACTAGCAAATGCTGAGTAGGATGAAAAGATTATTTCATGCTTTACAGTCTGCACTTCTATTTATAAATCCCACTGTGAAGTCTAATTTTTTTACAACATCACACCACTCCTGATTTTTATTCAGCTTAAGATCCACTAACCCATGTCTTTTCAAAAGATCACTGTTATGCTAGTTGTTCTGCTTGTGTTATTAACTCTTCCTAAGTTCAGAACCTTGTATTAGTGTGTATAGAAGTGAACTCGCCGAATACAGGAAGYGTTCTTGACTCAGGAGAGCCTCCAAAGATCCTAATCCAATAAATACATCCTTCCAGTTAGGCTGTGAACTAATGGAAATCGMGGCTACGATTCTCTAATCACTTTTGTCCTTACACTATGGAAGTTTCCTCCAAACCTGATTTTCCTAACTTGTTAATAAGAATGCCACATGAGAGAAAATCAAAAGCTATATTAGAGTCAAGCTGTATTATATCTGCTTTCTTTCTATCCACAAGATCTATTACCCTATCATTGAAGGAAATTAGATTGATTTGACACAATTTGCTCTTAACAAATCCCTGTTGGCTGTTGTTCATCTCCCCTGTTATCTTCAAGGTGCTCACAGAGAGTTTGATTTGTCCCAGAAATTTTCCAGAAAAGTAAGTTGAGCTGATTGGTCTGTAATTTTCTGCTTCCATCTATTTTTGCTTTCGCTTTCTTTCTTTTCCCCATTCCTCTCAACCTCTCCCCTCTTTTCTTTTTTCCTTTTTTTTTTTTTCTTTTTAATTAGACATTATATTTACCCTTTCTAATATTATGGGAACTTATCCATCTCCTTGAGTTCCCCAAGAGACCAGATAAAATCTCAGAGATGGTTTCAGACAGTTCCCTAACGGTCTTTGTATGAATACGTGCAGCTACCTAAAAAAAMCAAATGGTATTTGGACCTAAGGGCTCAGGTGGAAGAATTCTGATGAATTTATTTGTTGTGACTTAAGTTGCTACCAGTTCTTAAATTTATGTGCATCTCCTTATATGTAATGTATACGTATACACCACACCCACTACACCTCGGATGAAGACGGGGTTGCATTAAGATGTCAAACCACAAACTGAAGCAGCTGCGGCTGCCTTGTTTTTGTCCTGCTGCTCCTACTACCAGGCCAATGGCCTGTAACAGAAGGTGGGCCTAGAAAGCAGAGGAAGTTTTGCTTTGCTCTGTTTCAGCCACACACRTCTGAGTTCGTTGTTATCAGCCCTCAGTATCACTAAACCAGTGCTGTGTATTAGCCACTTTACTGCAGCTAGACCCTGAATGAAAAGAAATGATAATACAATTCTGCCTTGCTGGCTTTATCTGTGACTAGAGTTTCCTTCCACTTAATATTAGATCAACTTCTCCCTGGATTTTTCTACTTACTAATAATATATTTACAGTATATTTCCTTTTTCCTCCTTGTAGACCTGACTGATTGTACTGTATTCCATGGCTCAGCTTTTCTAATTTTGTCCATACATACTTACAATGTTCTTTTGCCCTTGTCCCTGATATACTGACCTAATTTACACTTTTTGTGTGCTTTCTTTCTGTGTTTGAGGTTAATGAAGAGCACAAGATTTAGCCAAGCTGATCTCTTGCATAAGAATAGTCTGTGATTGTGATCTTAATAGTGTTTCTGTGAAGAACTGCCAAATTTCCTTTTTTCTTTAGCCTTGTTTCTCAGGAGAGCTAACCTAATAATTCTCTGAGGGCACAGCTTTTCTTGGAAGCTTTTAATTTCATTTATTCTCCATTACTTGTATTTAAAACAATATATCCTGCTTTACATGGGACAAATGGGATAAACTACCTAAATAAAAACATTCAAGACAAAATCCATGAATAAAAGCCAGCTGTTGCCTGTGAAGTGAGTGCTCAATATAATTTTGTTGGAGTGGGCTCTGATTTTAAAGTGTTGAGATATATTTCAAAAGTAAAATAAGAAATTGTAGATCGTGGTGACTAGACTTCTCAGTTTCATAACAAGAATGTAGAATGATTAGTTTTCTCTTTCAGCAAGTCTGAAAAATACGGTATTAAAAGAAAGAATGTGAAACTTAAGCCTGTTGCAGAAAACAGCTCAGTGTAACTCTGCTATTTATGTTTTACATTAAGAAATCATTATAGCCTTTATCCACCCTGAGATGTGTGAATTTCTTTGGATTTTTGCACCTTTTCAACAGCTGTAGGGCTCTAAAGGAGATTACTTTTTATCATTAAATCCCATTATGAATCATACAAGCTTCTTTGATGTAGGATGTAATTGCAAGTAGCCATATACAGCATCAGAGCTTGCAGCAGCTAGCACCACAACTTAGAAGTTATTGTCACGGGTTTTACATTTTGTAACTTTCTTTTTTATTCTTTGAAGGCAAATTTACTCTCTAGGGAATTCATTCAAGTTCCTCAATGAAAAGTTCAAACAGCGACATTCTTCTAAAAATATCAGCTAGATAATTTCAGTTTTGTTATGTTTTGTTTTTAATAACATTGATTATTTAATTGCATTTCGAAGTCCTAATATAACAGTATAAATGTTCTCAATTTAAGATAATGGGTTAATGGATTGCCCATAGCAATGTGTGACTGTTTTTTTTTTTTCCTGTAAAACACTACTCTGAACCTATCCAATCTATCATAAGAAGGCAAAGCAGAAAAGACGATTTTCATCCTATATCCACTCAAGACCCACAGAGTCGCTCACAGATTGCTTAGCCTTTCCTGAACACAGACAAAGAAGTTAGGCATACTATGTTACAAAAGCTTATCATATTCAAATCAAATGGCAGAAATTCATGAAAAGCCATCTAGGACTGGGCAGAGATTTTGGAATGAACAGGAGAAATCATTCTTAGAATGGAGAAGAGGATGATTTCCTTTGGTCTGAATTCTCCCTTCAGTCTGAATATTTGTGAGTATGAGCATTCACACATGTTCTAATAATTAGTTTCTAGTGAGATCAAGCCTTGAGCATTCTAGAGAACGGATGGAAGTGTGAGATATGAAATATTTAACAAAATTATATGGATTAACATTTGGATGAATGAAAATTGTCTCTTTTATGAAGCTACTTTATTGTATATGAAAGAACTTATCACTTTAAATGAGTATATGCTTGTATAAGAAGTACATATGTAAATAATAATCAGATATCTACTTTTTGTAGAGTCTGCAAATTCCCTTGACCTGTAAGATAAACTATTGACCAAGGCAAAGCTGAGGTCAATATTTTCCTCAAAYGGCAATAAATCTCTGTGCCCACTGAAACATAGTCAATTCAATGCAAAGCCTGCCTTAAGGTTATGTTAATATGGTTATTACAGGCCCCCCAAAATAAAACTATTTCATGGTGATTTTTTTTTCCGTTCAATTGTCCTGGCTGTTTTATAGATGAGGACAAGTAATTGTAGTGAGAGGAAAAAGTAGGGAGAAATCCGTTAATGTGGCACTAATGGACTTGCACAATTGTGACTACGCAGTTGTCTGTAGAATGTTAAACCCATTCTCTGTTAGTGGAAAAGCAGCCAGCTACAACCAGTAGCTATTTATGAAGTTTGATTGAAGATACAGCTCTGACTTTGTATATATAATCAAGATCTGGTTTAGCCAGGTAGCTTAGTTCTTTGTTAAGTAGGAATAGCTCTACTTGGTCAGCTTACGAGGTTCCAGAACAGGTGAAACTTTATCTGCAGTGTTCTTCTAAAACCTGCCACAGTTCAGAAGTGGACTGATAAGCTGCTTGACACCCAGGCTGCTGGAGCAGAGCACTGTATCACTGCTCACTCCACTGTTCACTGTGGAAACCTCTCGGACTTCCTGAAGCTCGGTTGTAAATGCATGCTGGCCTGAAGCTGGAGGGAAACTGCTGCTGTGTTATTTTGTCTGCCTTCAGACAGATTTTATCTTCTTAAAGCTGTAGTCACTCAAATGTACGGGCTTTTTACAAAAGTTCTGGACTCTGATTTTGCTAGAATTCAATGTGTCTCTCGGTTGCATTTTTGGCTTCTAAATACCCATCTGTGCTGAAGCTTCTTGTCTGAGCTGGTACTGATRTCACCTTAAGTTATTATAATGTACATCCATGCAGACAATAAGTGGCTTTGTTCCCATGATCTCTGTGACAAATACAGAAATTTCTCTAGTGTTTCTGTTACGTGTCTATACTGCTTGTGAAAGGATGAGACTTGACATTTTTATGACAATAAAATCCAARAATCTCTTATGAGTGATGCTGTGCTGCTAATGGTAAACTAAAAGAACCTGATTTTCTACTTTTGATGGTACAATAATAATATTCTCYTTCAGAGAATATTCCCCACTAGCAAAAGATGAAAYACTTGGGATGGAGGCTCAATGAGTGTACATCCTGCTAAATGGACCTATGACTTTGTAGAATCACCTAGGCTATGTTTTTTCAGGAAGCTAACACAGTAGAGCTGACAGTATAACAATTTTCCCAGACAAAAGTCTAGCTTTCTGGAAAAGAACTGTACAGATTCCAAGAAGTACRTACTGGAAGAGCAAATCCAGAACCCTTAGTAATGTACAATGTCTACCCCTTCCTCAGAAAGCTGTACAGATATATAAAGGAATATGATTTTGTCAAGGGACCTCTTTGGGGAATCCAGCATAACTGGCTGTAGCTTACTTTGATAAACGCCCAGAAAGTATTTGGAAATCTGCAATAACACATTTGAAGGGACAGTAAATGAAGTGCAGAAGATTGCAAGAGTCATTGGCACATAGAGATGTACTGYGTCAGTCATTGGAGATTCATTAGGCTGCATCATATGCACTGTTGTGAGCTGGGGCCCACACTTTTGCCTCTCCATGGGGCTCCACTGCCTTGGGACCCAAGGCCAGCAGCTGGCAGAGCTGAGTGTATCGCACGCCTTGGTCTCACAGCTACCTCCCTAACGTGAAGCTGTCCTGGAGTCAGAGGATTCTTTTGTACTCTGCCTTTGAAGAGCTAGAAAAAGTCTAGACCTGGTCTCGGTTTAGGTAAAGTTCCTAATAGATTAATTTATCATTTGGTTAACAAGTTAAAAATACCAACTGCCTTCAAAAATTCTTCAGCAGTMATTAGTTCCCCATCTTGATTTACCTAAGGGGAGAAAAGCCCACAAAACATGCAAATAATAGCTGTTCTTGTCTSTGTCAGTGTAAGCATGACCCATTAGCCAGTGCTAGATTCTCTTTTCAAATGGATGAATGCTTATAATGCATATGCCTTTTCATCTTTTAACAAGGGAATTTTTATCTCCAAACAGGCATACCCAAATTAACCCCTTAAAGATTTAGAATAGGATTTGTTTCACTTAAATTCAGCTCTTCAAAACTTTGGCATATAGCCTGATCATCTAGACTTTCTCTTTGGATGATGTCTTGCTCATCCTATCCTAACACAACTGCTCAAAATAATTGAAATAAATTGCCTTCTAGAGATGCTTCTCTTTCTCTGTTGACTATAGGGAGCAACTATATGTTTTCTTCAGTGAGAAAACTGGCTCTAAGAAAACTGGCCATCGCTGACCCCTCTAGCCATCCATTTACATCTGTGTGAAATTCACTGAGCCACATGGAAGAGAACCTTTCTGAGCTTAAATGACCATTCTGGGAGTGAAAGATGACATTTCTATCCCTGTGATCATTACAACTTCAGTAACACATATATCAGTAATACAGAGACAGAGTCAGAGGGGAGGAGCAGATATATCTTAAGCAAGACTTAAGCCATCTTAAGCCATCTGAAGATAATCCATTTCAACTAAATCTTTTGATTAGATGCCTCTTTTAGTTGGCTAAAATGAAATGAAACTATCATTAGTGAGTGCAAACTGCAGTACATCACATACCTTTTTAAAAATTAGCTTCTGGTTTTACATTGAAGATTGTAAAGTTAGTAACTTTTGAAAAACTGTTAACATTMTTTTCTTCTTTTTTTGACAACTCTTATATTTTTGACTTTTTACATAGGCTGATGCAGGAACTTCACAAATAGTGTCAGATAAAGACTACTGTAATCAACAGAACCAAAAATGAATAGAAGAAGCATTTCAGTTGTTGCAGTCCTTGACAGAAGTATGCAGGATTCAAAGTGCAATATTTTTTTTATTGGATTAATGAATAAATTGTAATACAAAAGCTTTCTAGGACTGGCAATTAAAAAAGGAACTGTAGAAATCTATAGAGTTATAATTGGTTTGTCTAATTAAATCTGATAGTAAAATATTGGATGTCACAACCTTTTCTATAGACGGGACATTAAACAAGCAATTTTTATGGGATTCGCTTTCTGACAAGATGAGATTTATCTCATCAAACTTTAAATATCTATAGTGTAAAGTTCTACGTGTGAGGTAGTTATCCTAATACYCCATCATACCAGAGATTATATCAGTGATAAAACAGGCAATTTAGAGTTCAATTCACTTAATTTACTTTGATTGCCTACTTTGACATGAGAGGAATAACATCTAAGAGCATATTTTTCTCCATAGATTATAAAGAAAGCTATAGGTGAAACTATCAGATGCTTATGTCTACAATGTGGAGCTCTGAATTCGGGCACATACATCTGCATGGTCTACAGAACATAATTTTCATAAACTTTATTTATTTCGGTTCTTGGAATCGCTCTTCCAATGAAAAATGTGAAAAATGGTTTGATTTAAGGTAAATGGTTTAGCTGTCAGAAAAGGATACAATGACATGGAAACGTTTTTGTTTGAGTTTGTGTTTGCTTTCAAGGCAATCTTCTAACAGCATTGAAAGTATTTCCACTCTCATTTAAAATGAATTACAGAAATTTCCCCTGTCAGTAAAGGTACATTTCTTTATTCACAGAGTTTTGTTGCTAGAGTAAGGTGAACAGGCATTGTGTATGGGTGAGATCTRATTGTGCAAGAGCAGCTTCAGAGTTTCAAAAATACAATGACAGTCACAAAAAGCCAGTGGCAATATCTTTTATTAGATCACTTAATATAGCGGGAAAGAGCAGAAAAGTTTCCAGTACATCATCTTGTCTTATGCC
Source organism: Rhea americana (assembly GCF_003343005.1). Taxonomy (NCBI): domain Eukaryota; kingdom Metazoa; phylum Chordata; class Aves; order Rheiformes; family Rheidae; genus Rhea; species Rhea americana. The sequence continues at coordinate 267,004 of NW_028185038.1, read as the reverse complement.
TGACTTCTTTTTTGTTCGTAATATGTCATCCCTCATCATAACTGAGGACAGTCAGCACATGAAGGAGACCTTTTTGTTCCTTACACTATTAGGACTGTTGTGGTCACAGAATTTGGGATGGGAAGTCGAGCTTTTCTTATTATGAACAGTGTTTAGCTCACATCTTCATTTGTATACCTAGGCTTTTCATATTCGTTAGGTATCACCTCAATGTCTTTTGTTTCACATATTATTCAGTTGCTGTCTATTTTGGCTTTGGAGTAAAATGGGGTAGTGATTTGATAGATAGWATTGTAATTCTACCTACATTTCAAAATGTTCTACAGGCCCCTGTACATTTCAAAAACTTCCTCAATGCCTGTTTAGACTTTGTGGCTCTCTCAGAAGGTTTAAGTATATATCCAACTGATATAAAAGTCTATAAGCCGTTACAAAGTGATCTCAGAATTTTACAGAACTGCATTGAGAAAGATATCATTTAACTTCAGATAAGAAGGAGAAAGTAATTGCAATGAGCTATAATAAGGAAGACTTGCACTGAAGTTTCTTCTTATTTATTAAAAGATACTCCATTTTATTTGTATGTTTTCATGTTTATTTAATCCAGTTCCTTCACAAAAGAAAAATGTTGAGGTGGTCTTCTGTTGAAATCAATGGGGTTTTTCTTGAGAAAAGGTTGGAAAGTGTTTTAATAGAAGTGCCACAGTGACAATTAGCGATGCACAGAATTTCAGAGTACCAGAATCATTCTATAGATATTTGGCCCCTTGTGAATTATCACAGTTTTGTTTTGTTTTGTTTTGTTTTTTTGGGGGGATGTTTTGGAGAGAGGAAGGAAGATGATGTTTCACAGCTTCCAGTTCATCTCTTTATCCATTTATCCAAATTTAACAAGTTTCCAAAATAGCTCTTCTCAGTTATTGGATTAAGGTTGGCGTTCTGCATGTGTATGCATATGATCAGGCGAACTTGTCATTACTGCTGCTGATGTTATGTAGCTATGTTTTGGAGCTGTTGTGCCCATGCTCTCAGTCTGTAGCTCCACTCAACTCCTAAAGCTACTTAAAATACAAAGGGCAAAGCAGATGTATTCTCAGCAGGTCCAAAATTCAGGAATGTYCATCTTGACCACTCACCATTCTTCTGTGATGATATGCTGAGAAGAGTCAGACCTATAACCTTATCCTTCAGTACTGATCTGACCTTGTTGTCTTTGATACCAACAGAAAGTGCAGGTCCTTTCGTTTCATGACTATCACTGCTAGATTCTCTTATCAAGGAAGATTATTGTATGGCTTCCCTTGTTCCCTTGATTGTTGTTGCTCCCTTGTTCCCTTGATTGTTGATGGTTTCCCTTGGCAACCCTCTATGTAAAGAAAGAATCATCCATAATGATTCTCCTTGCTCCAGTTTTGTTATAATTGTTGCAACTCCAGGAGCTTATCATCTGTCAGAGGTTGTAGGACCCTACTTATACAAATCATTCCCTCACCACAACTTATTAGTCAATATTATCAGGCCCATCCATATTGTTTGTGGGAAGGATGCTAGAAAGCACTGGGGAGTAAGAATCTATAAGCTCTTTCTTGTAAGACATGTCCTGATTAATAATAGCAGAGGATTCACAAGGCAAACTAGTGTGGTGAAAGGACAGATGATGTCATTTTTCACTTTTAAGACTCTCTTTCCTGTAATTCCCAATAACCTGATAGAATTCTTGTCTTCTGATTATCTCAGTAAGAAGCTTTCTCCTAGCTGCTCCAGATATTCAGTCATCACACGTGGGGTMTTTTGAATTTTCTTACCCTGCAACATTGAGGTTCCTCTTTGTACAGTTAGATCTTTCCCCAGCTCTATGTCTATGTCTAAGAGAAAAAGTGTTTTTCCTTTCTGAGGCCACCTGCAGTCCCATTCACACCTTTATCAAGTTATGTGCAAGAGGCCTAATAACCCGTGTAGAAATAAATGCTTCAAATGTGAACATCTACGTATGRTCATTATAACACATTCACCATCTCCACCACCATGTTTTGTGGCAATTATTTTTATTTTCAAAAGACAATTTAACAAAGATGAGTCATTTATTAAATTAAGCTCTTAATCATGTCTGATAATACCCTATTATAATAATAGACCTCTTTAAGTCCCATTCAAAACTGTTTGAAAGTACGCTCTTGTAATTGCCAAACTAATTATTGCCATTTACCATTTGTAATGAGACAGTGGCTAAGAACTTCTTTCATTGATCGGGTTCTTGTTGTGCTAGTCACTCTGCAAACACTGAATGAAACGACAAGCTTGCACAACTCAACTCAGCATCTCAATTTGAAAATGGTTCAGCATAAATTTATGATATCCATGTCTCTGTCAAGAGATGACTGCTGTACCTCTCCTTCATATGTATTTTTATGCCCAATTAAAGCATAGTTTTTCTTCAGCTCAGTGTAGAACTTCTTGAATTTTCTAGAACTCACATTAATAATTGAGCTATAGACATTCACAGGAAAGGAAAAACAACTCTTTTTAGCCTATTATCCTATTAATCAGAAAAAATTCTAAGTCCAATCTTTTTGCAGGTCTTCACAGATGCAGTAGGACATATCTTTTCCTGTTAATTCAAACAGAAAGAGGAAAGCCTTAYACTGATTCCTTGAAAATCTCTGGTCATTATCAACAAAATAGCCAGGAGTCTTTGTTATTCTTTTTACATAGAATCCTGAAGTCTGTTAGTAGACGAAGCTTCCAGTATTATGGAGAAGAACTCTGTAAACTCACATCACCAATATCAGTGATTTCTCTGATTAATATCTGGTAATAATAAAATGAGTTACCTAGCTACAGGTTTTCCTAGCTAGCTAGGTTTGCCTAACTAGTCGGTTTTCCTCAGCCGTTGGCACTGATGATCCACATATAACAAGGATCACTGAAAGTTTCACAGTTGGCTTGAAGGAAAAGGAACGACTGAGGAACAGTTCAGGTACGTTCAAGAACTTGATGATCAGGACAAAGCAAATATTATCTATTTATCTGCAGAATGAGAGAGAAAGAGTATATGCTGATCACTGGTTGATTTTGTGTRTAAAGACTGAACCATGAATGTACAAGAAAAAGAAGCAAGATTTAGAAGAAAATACTTATTTTTGTCATGTAAAAAGTGACATCACTATTGAATAAAAAGAAACAAAATGTCTAGAAAATAATGGCTTCTTACACATTTCTCAGTCCAATGTCTAAAAGTAACATTTCTACAATGAAAAGATTATTCAGAAGAAATTTAGGTGACAGTTCTCATGAAGCTTGTGTTTACCTGAATAGTATGAGAAATGTCTAGCAACTTTCATCAGAAAAGGCCTCTCACTCTTTCAGTGGGCCAAATAAAATCTTTCTACAAAATAACCCAGTTCAATGTGGAAACAAAACCAAAACTGTTAGTCCTGCAACAAAATTTTGGACTGGGAGTATTTTTTCTCTCTTAAACAATCAAGTGTTTCATAAAAGTAAATAACGTACCACTGATGGAAATATGTTTTTTTCCTCCCTCTCTCTCAATCAAATCATAGGAAAAAAAAAAGTAAAAATACTTTGTATAATGCATAAATTCAGTGAAATGACTGCATTTATTAAATAGAAAGAAAAACTTTAAGGTTACTCAGTCTARTGATTGTTGTTGTAAGAAGAATCATGTATCAAAATACACTCAGCTGTATGTTTTGGGAATATGATTTATGATTCAAAGAACATTCTGCGCTCACTCCTCAACAGGAATATTTCTCCATGTCTTTAGCTTGGAGGAGCCATTGTATGGGGATATTTACCACAACTGSTATTTACTATAATTCCTATATTTAGAGTGGAAAGTATTATGATAAATTTTTGCATGAGTGATAAATACCCAGATTACACCCTCTGTCATTTATCCTGTCATATGTCTGATTTTATAGACTTATGATATACCATATCATATACTTATATGCTTATGATATAAAGAATGGCATGAAGAGACTGCTATGGTAGCAGAAGCTATTCTTAGCTAGTCAGCACTATCTGCAGAAACAGACTGATTCACTTTGATTGCCACTCAGCAGGACTGAAGGTAGAAGTCATATGCAAATAGATGGGCTAGAGATGGATGCCTGTATTCATTAATCTTTCATTAGACTCAATCACAAAATTACCCAAAGGTTTTACAGGACTTTTCAAACTCTAATTTGGCCCCTGGCCTTTAAACAAAATGAAAGCTATTGATTGATGTTCTGGCCAGGATGCAAATTAGCCCATCAGTTCCTGAATCAAGCTTTATTGGTTTAGATGCACTTTCTTATATCAGAACAGGAAAGCTACTTGGAAATGAACATTTCTATCAAGCTTCATAGTAAGGCTAATACTATATTAAATTAACTAAATGAATAATAATAAAAACAAAAGCTTATACTGCTTCCAGAACCTTGCAAAAAATTATCTCACTGCCCTTCAAAATCTTAAAATGAGAAAAAAAAAAACATCAGAGATGAAAATCTGTATTTTCTTGATTAAATTTTAAAATGCTTCTCTTTGTGCCCCTACCCTGAAAAGCACAGATTTCTGGATGCAATAGATTTTAGGTTCATATTCCTTATGGGATGATCCATCTTCCTAAAGTAAATATTGCTGGATCCTGTACTATAAGAGGAAAGAGAAAGTATCTTTAAACGTGGAGCTGCAGATATATTTAGATGTCTTCTGTGGATAAATGCTCCATTATCATTGTTGCTGTCATTATTATTATTATTATTACAGCAGTGGTCTTCTTTCCTCTTTCCATTTTCATATCCTAGCAGTAAAAAAAACCCTAAGAAACATGAGATCTGAATTCTGTCTGTGTCTCTCAGTTTGAGGAGGTTTGAACATATAGTTCTTGCGACTGCCAAGCCACCAGCTTGTTCTCAACAGTCAGTCAGCCAAACACTGTAGTCAGAGGAATGTGGGAAAAAGTAAGCAAAAGAGTGGTTTTGCCTCATCTAAGAGAAGGAATATCAAGATACCTGGCATTTATTTCATTGGACAAATTTGTCCAAAATGATCACGGAAATAGCAATTACAACCTTCTACAGATTCCTTCTCATCTGAATATCATGAACTCTATCATGAACTCTATTCATGAATATCATGATTAGAGTTAGGTAGTGCTCTGGTCTGAGCCCTTTCTCTAATGCCATGACTTTGAGAGTCCTGGCTACACYGTGACTCAGCTGGGGAAGGCAGGGTGAACTTAGAAGAGCCTAGTAGCAAAGGTGCTCTCTGAGGAAGTGTGAGATTCAGGGAACCCTAGAATTGAGATCTTCCACACCTTGGGTGAATCTGCTAATTACTATGCTGCTAGCTGCAATCAGGGCCATAAATACCTTATCAGACATCTTCAGTGACTTACTGTTGAAATTATCCACCATAAATAATAACACTCATACAAGGAGAACTACTAACAGTTCTGAGTTACACTCTGAGTAATCAAGTATATGGGTACTTCATAAGTTTAGGAGCTAATAAATACAGAAACTGAGTTGTTATCAGGGATATGGATAGTTTTTAGGCAGTCAAGTCCTAATTTAGGAAAGAATGAACCATTTTATTTGAAAATTTGTGTTATAGACAGCGGTCAGGGAGCAATGAGGTTGCCTAACTGGATCTTAGATCAGATTTAAGCTCTTTTTGTGACTGTGAAAACCTATTASTGCACAGCTACCTAACATGGGTGCACTTAACCTTCACAGTTGCCCCTGCTTGTGACCCTGAGCTTTGCTCAGCACTTAAATATTCCACATGAGCCAGTGGTGCCCTGGAGGCAAAGGTGGCCAACAGCCTCCTGGGCTGCATTAACAGCAGATCAAGGGAAGGGGGTTATCCCTCATATCTAACTGTTCTTAAAACTCATCTGGAGTACTATACCCAGCTTTGGGCTTCCCACTACAAGAAAACATTGATAAACCAGAGCAAGTTCAGCCATTGCGATGGTTAGGGTGTAGAGCACTTTGCCTGTGAAGTGAGATTAAAGGAGCTGGACTTCTTCATCCTAGAGAAGAGACAGAATCACAGACTCATAGAATGGTTGAGGTTGGAAGGGACCTCTGGAGATCATCTAGTCCAACCTCCCTGCTCAGCAGGGTCACCTAGAGCATATTAGACAGGATCACATCCAGGTGGATTTTGAATATCTCCAGCGAAGAAAACTCCACAACCTCTCTGGGCAACCCGTGCCAGTGCTCCGTCACTCTCACAGTGAAGAAGTTTCTCCTTATCTTCAGGTAGAACTTCCTGTGGCTCAGTTTGTGCCTGTTGCCTCTTGTGCTGTCACTTGGCACCACTGAAAAGAGTCCAGCCCCCTCTTGACACCCTCCCTTCAGATACTTACAGACATTGATAAGATCCCCCCTCAGTCTTCTCTTCTCCAGGTTAAACAGGCCCAGTTCTCACAGCCTTTCCTCATATGAGAGATGCTCCAGTCTTTTAAACATCTTCTTAGCTTTCAGTCTTCTAATCATCTTCATAGCCCTATGCTGAACTCTCTCTAGTAGCTCCATGTCTCCCTTGTACTGGGGAGCCCAGAACTGGACACAGTACTCCCGATGTGGCCTCCTTGGGGCTGAGTAGAGGCGCAGGATCACCTCCCTTGACCTGCTGGCAACACTCTTCCCAATGCACCCCAGGATACCGTTGGCCTTCTTGGCCACAAGGGCACATTGCTGGCTCATGGTCAACTTGTCATCCACCAGCACTCCCAGGTCCTTCTCTGCAGAGCTGCTCTCCAGCAGGTCAGCCCCCAGTTTGTACTGGTGCCTAGGGTTATTTTTTCCCTAGGTTCAGGACCCTGCACTTGCCCTTATTGAACGCCATGAGGTTCCTCTCTGCCCAGCTCTCCAGCCTGTCCAGATCCTTCTGAATGGCAGCACAGCCCTCWGGTGTATCAGCCACTCCTCCCGGCTTGGTGTCATTGGTAAACTTGCTGAGGAGGCACTCTGTCCCCTCATCCAGGTCATTGATGAGTAAGTTGAACAAGACTGGATCCAGTACTGAGCCCTGGAGAAAACYATTAGCTACAGATCTCAGGGCAGTTCAGGACAACTCAGTCCTGTCAGTGCCTATAGAAAAGTCATCAAGAAATGGAACCAGGCACTTCCACATGGTGGGAAGACAAGAGACAATGTGCATAAATCCAAGTAAGAGTAGTTCAGACTGGACATAAGCTTTTTTCTCATGAGGACAGTCAGGCAGTGGAACCTGTTCCCATATTGGAGGTTTTCATGAACAGACTCGATACAGCACTGGACAACCTGGTCTGATCTCACAGCTAACCCTGCTTTGAGCACAAGCCTGGGCTTCAGACCTCCTGATGTCCCTTCCAACATAAATTATCCTATGATCCTATAAACCTAAGTTAGAGAGAGAGGAGGATAAGGGGAAAACAATGTTAAAAGTGTTGATAGTTTACTTCAGTTGTAAGCACAGAAAGTAAAACTTTGCCTCCAGTAATTACAGCACCAGTGTCAACCATTATTCAAAACAATATTTTTGCACAATAGCATTCATCTAGGACCATTTAAAGCTAATAAAGGAGGAGAGGGGATGGGTAGAAAGGGTGAGCGAGAATAAGAGAGATTTTAAATTTAAAGTAAAATAAAAGAAGTCAATAACTCCTGGCTTATATTTTCATGGAAAAAYGTAATATATAACTTGCTACAATATACATGTTAGTGGGGATTTGATATGTATCTGACTTATTATCTGGCTTTACAGTAAGCAAATATACAACATGACCACAGAAGCAGTGGTCTATTCCTACCAATTTTGGTCAGCATTCATCAGAAGTGATAATGTTTGCCAGAGTAGACACTACAGACAAAATATTGACCTCTCTACTTAGTGGTCATTTGAAATACCATCCTGAATTAGACCAGAGAAGGAGTAGTGTTTATTTCACCTAGTTCAAGAGTTTATTCACCTCAGAATAATTCAGGCCAATAATTTTAAGTTTTTATCTGAAAACTGGAATGTTTTATTTTTCATATATTGATAGTTAAAAAAGTCATAGAAATCATATTTTTTACAATAAACTGTATTTATTCTCACCTCAATTTTCCAGTGAAATCCAATCTGATTGAAAATTTCAAATAATGTTTACAAATACCCAGCTCAGCCTCGGGCTCCTTCTAAAGCTTCAAGAATGTGGTATCTTACACATAGGTAAGACTTGCAACAAGTACTTCAAAATGCTTTAACCTATTTGTCAGTGAATAACATTTTTTTTATTTGATGCACATTTAGTTCAGTTAAAAATAATACTTTCACAAAACAGTAAAGAACCAAAAAGGTGTTGTTGGTTCAAAATGCAGTGGTTTTTAACTTGAAATTAATAAGAGAAAATAATAGATTTGGAGTAATATAGATTTGAAAGACTATTCATACTCGGATTCCTAAAGCTAGGTTTAAAATCACCATAATTTAGTAAATATGCACGTATATGTGCATATGAGATCTTCATTAAGCTCTAATCAATCAATATTATAGCATTAAACCAAAGTAAAACACGAACTAAGGGACTGCACAGGAAACCTGTGTACAATAATGGTTGGTAATATGCTACTGGCAATATTAAGGTGCTTCTAAATTTTTATTTTCATTTACTGAAAATAAAGARGGAGTTCACAAGGAACAAAAGATACTGGAGTTTGTGATATGGCAAGAATACTATTGAAATTAGAAAACTGTATTTCCATATATTAAAATAACTAAGTGGGAAAATATCTTTATGACACTTTTTTTTCTGGATATCTCTCTTGATAGGGTCTCATTAAACAGGTAATTTATATGAATGCAGGTGGATTTGTAAAGTTTTGCCACCTGAAATCATTTTTCTTTGGTTTTAAAAAAAATCTGTCGAGCAATTAAAAGCATCTGAGTGGGAAGTATGAGGTTAACTTACTGTAAATGCTAGTATGATCCAAATTGCAGCTATGAACTTCAGAGAAGGAAAACAAGTTTACTCTAATGAGACATCCACAGCTTGTGAGAAGATTTCTTTATTATTTAACTGTTAAGTCATATTAGAACTACACTTCATGGCCATTGAAACTGACTGTTGCTCATCAGAGTAGTCAGGTTTCCTTAGGGAGGGTGGCAGAAGCTGGCAGAGCTGGTCGCTACCCCGTACCTGTTCTGTGGCTAGCTTTAGTTTGCAGAGCTGTCAGGCTGGCATCCTTCCACAGCACTCGAAATTCATTTTGGCTCCCGGATGTGTTTTTCTGTTAATCAGCTGCCAATCCATTGTATAAATCTTTCCAGTCTATTTTATATAAAAGTTTCCAGTCTAGCAAAGCAGGGCTCTATAGGCTATTTCCAGACTTGCTGTCTCAGTTGTGTTGGAAAGATCCCAAGTTGTGGACACCAAGTGGCAGAAAGCCTGCTCAAAAAAGGGAGGGGGAGGGAGGGAGAAAGGGGGAAAACATAAGCATGAAGTAGCTATTACCACTGCAAAAGGAGGAGTTAAATTGAAGTAATTTGGCATAGCTTTGAAAATGGGTAGGACCAAGTGGAAGCAGGATGGAACAAGAGAATTTGGGATAATTAGTAGACAAAGATGGAGTTTTCAAGGTGCTAGTCCATTCTTCCTTCCCAGTAGAATCCAAGGTGGAAGTAGTAAAGCCACCATCTCCCTTAGCCTTGGAGGTTAATTCTTCCTTGGCACTCACTGCCACAGCCGCAAGCAAAAGGAAAGAGATCATTGCTTCCAGTGCCTGAGATCTTAAAAATATATTGAATAGATTAGGTAAAACGCCTGYGCAGAATACACTGCAGAGAAAAAAAGTGGTGAATTTTTGTATTGTTTCTCTTGAATAAATCTACAGAACAGTCTTTTATAGRCCATAAGAATGGTCATCTCAGAATGTTTAGTGGGAGATAGCGCTGCCTTTCACCCTCACGTCTTCKGGACTTTCTATTCTTAACGTGCTAATGTAGTAGTTTTTTCTTCTTCTTCTTTTTAAATCTATTTCATCTGTTTCAAGGAACCCAATCCCTTTCCATTTTAGACTCAGAGCACACTCTCTCCCATACATACATGCACACATATGTGCATATGTATTCCTCGAGAATAGAGATTTGCATTAGCCACTTATGCCACAGAATATAAAACTTGGATAATAAGCTGGGCCAAGTCATATTATGAACATGTCTGAATTAGTGTTTCACATCTACAGATGTTAACACAGTAAGATATGTGTTATTTTTCCTGTTCATATAATCAAAGTATTCAGTTCAAATTTTCTATAAAATTCACTTTAAAGCTAAAGTAGAACATGTGAAATTTCAGACTGCAAACAATTTATTCGAGGTGTGCATAATATATATCTAGTAAGGAAAAACACGGAAGGATTGTGAYGGGAAGTGGCTTTCTGCCTTAGTGCACTGTCTCCTGCTTGTGAATGAAAGAAAGAGCACACCAGCCGTTCCGTGACACCTAGAGAGCTGTGCAAAGATATCTGCCCAGGATTAAGAGGGATATATATAAGCACACATTAGGATCCTAATTTTATTTGGGAGTCTTTATGTGTTACCATATAGTTGCTATTTTTTATTACTTGATTAAACCTAAGAAGAGAAAACGGTGTTATGCTAAAATGCCTGTTATGTTAAAGCAACAGTACGATATTCAAGACTGTGAAGATGAAAGGTTGCATAGACCAGCAAACTTTACTGGATGGGGGAGGAGGAAGCCTGTTACAGTTACATTTTATTCATAACATGACAGCTGTATTCTCAGCGATAATAAATGTTAATTATAAATTATAGGACATCACTTTGATGGCAGTTGAACAGATTAATGAGTTCAACAGGATTCAAACTCAGAACGAATATCCATATTTCTTCCTACATGACATGGTTTAAATGTTGTTTCATTCAGAAATGATCTTTGAGATATCTCTCTTTTTTAAAAAAGAAAAAAATATGCTTTCTACATTTGTCCAAATCTCTTTTCGACAGACTCAAACAATCTTTGAGGTGCTTTTGCTACTGTGTTGCGTGGCATTCCAAGCAGAAGTTCCATTCAGCTAATGGAAAACTGGGGAAATTTCCATTGATAATCTTCCTTATTAGATTAGAGTTATTCCTATCATCCAGGGGAAAGAAGTAAAAACACTTCCTAGCAGTGATTTTTTTTTTCTTTGCCRTGAAAACATAAATGATTTCATCCCCAGGTATTTGTAACTGCTTGTCTTTAGGTGCATGCCCTTTGATTTGCTTCATCTAATTTTGTAATAAAGTGATTGAACATGCAATACAATCAAAGGAGAGCAAGATTTGCCTCTACCATAACAATACAGTGATAGATACAAGCATGGCTTTAAACTGAATGGCGTAGCAGTGGCTACAGACTGAAGCTTACTCTGTTGCAACTAAACAGAGTCTAATACTGAGGAAGAAATAAGATTTTTTGAAGTAAAAYGGGTCATGTGGAAAAAATGAGTGACACTTGGAGTCCGTTGTTTTGGGTGAAGAAGCTATATATTTTAGCTTGAAGAACTGACTGGCCCCACGCAAGGAAGTGACCGTGGATGTGGAGAATGGTTGTTGGCTTGCCCAAAGTCATCCCCAGACTGAGCACAATGAATGGTTTAACCCAGAGGAGAAATGACCGGATGCCAAGTTACCACCTCTGCTCTGAGGCACATATTGCTGATGCTGACACATCATTCAGGGAAAGTATCACCTACCCAGTTCTTAAAACTCTCTGGAGTCACTTCACTCTGCAGACCTCTGTAGTGGATCATATTTGAGATCAGATTCTGAATCAGACTGGCCTTTGGGCCTTTGGGTCAGATTAAGCCTGCAGGTGCTRTTATAAACTCTATATTTTGTGGGAAATAATTTTTTAGAATTATCTACTCACAGAAATTGAGTCAGAGACAYACACTAAGACATACAATTAAATGCTACAGGTAAACCAATGGAAATTAAAGAGTCCATGATTTGGACAGAAAATAGGGCTTCAAGGCTTGTACTGCCAAATCAAACCCATGTTAGCAAAGCAACATAGAGTGCTTGTACGGAATAAATTTGCCCTGGCTGTTCAAATTTGTTTTAAAACATTGACAGATTAATCAAGCTTTATGCTGGATGAGGTATTGTCTGTCCATGGTATTTCAGCTCTGTATTRGATTAGGTTTTTTGAGTATAAAACCTTAAAGCCTATATAAACTACATATTTTGTGCTTTGACTRATTTGACAGAAATGTCCAGATCTGATCCAAATCAAATTCATATTGTTGGGCAACTTGCTTAATTTCATTGAGAGTRAGTGTCAATTAAATTGAACGCTCCTCCAATAAAAACATTTATCCACTTAGCACTGGTGCAATGAAACTTGTTTAACAAAGTTTATATATTTACAGRAGCACAATTTATGTATAGATCAATCTAAATACACAATGTATTGCTATGCTTACTCTTCTAGATAGCAATGTATTGTTTGTTTTATTTGATTGATCCTAATACACTTGATTTTCGTCTTCCACATTGGGGTTAATCTCAGAAACTTTTGCTGTGTTCAGTGATACCAACTGGAAAGTAATATTTTAATCTGTGACTAAATTGGAACAAGCAATAAAAACTTCGAGTGAGAGAAATCATTGCATTTGACTTTTAAGAATATTCATAAACAGATTGGGAAACTGATTTTATTTCTAATTATTTGAAAATATTTTTAAAATAGTTTATCAACTTTTTTTTGTGAATATAAGAATTCCTGTTTCACAGTTTCTGTCTTGTGAGTTATTTACACAACTCGCATGTTACTTACTGTTTCCTGATGGATTGTTTTTTGTAATCATGCATCAAAAATCAGATGGTAGAAATGAATATAAATAATATGTTTTAGAAAATATTTTGGGATTTTTTATATATAATTTCTCATTTTACAAAGCTTAATCCTTGAAAAATTTTTTTGAAAATGAGAATAAAATCATGTAAACATGGCTGAAGTGACATTTTCTTGACTCAGTATTCACAGGGTGCAGAGAAGAACRCTCACAGAAGAGATGATGACTCTGAAGATGACTCTGCCAGCAAAAATCATTTCATCATCTTCTCAAACATTGTATGTCCATTTTGATACACAACAAGACAAGATGGTTCCCTTTACAGTAGGCTGAGCTCAGAGCACAGAAATGTGCTGTATAAATTCACTTTAGCTAGGGAAGAATGTCATTATTTCAACAGTGCAAAAGAACAATTTTTGTTTATATCCTAAAAACCTTGACTTGCAGGGCAGGCTAGAGTAAACACGAGAGGCCACTGGCTTCATTGCAGCTATGATTTGTCCAGGAACACTGCAGTTTCCCCCAGCGTTAGAACGATTACACAGATTGCTGTTACTGGAAAGTTTAATATACCTAGAACCTTGTAGATGTCTAAGTTGGTTAATGGATATGGCCAGGAGACCAGAGCATCCCCACAGGAGACACACTCAAGGGAGGCTAAATGCTAACTTAGATAGTGCTAGCCTTAAGTTGTTTGTCTTTTGAAGATGACCCTCATAAACCTATCCAATTTTTATCTCCTCTTTCCAAATGTTTGGACATTTTTACTTGGATATTTTTATCGATGTTGTGTTATATTCTAAATACTTTTACATGGAATTACTTTGTGACGAAATTGTAGTGAGTATGCTGATATATTACTACATAGTGCTTGATTACATTCTGGAACTGAATCTAATTTGCAGCTCTGTATCACCATTAAAAATATCTTCTGTTCATTCCCACTTGTACTCTGAGTATATGGTTACATGGGTTTCCTGTGCTTTTGATGAGTATTGTACAAGTATCAGAGCTGCTTCATTTCCTGCTCAACTGTAAGACTGAGAACTACAGAAACAAAATATAAAAGTCTTATTCTGTAATGGTACCAAGGATCTTGGGATGAAAACTCTGTGCTCTTCACTCTTTTTAAAAGAGAACACACATTTTTCCTTAAAAAATATACTGAGCTTTTCAAAAATAAGTAGGACCAGAGCCCAACTACAATGTGTTTTCTTTTAGTTCAACATTACTGCTGCCATGAATTTAAATCTCTGCTGGACATTCAAGACTACAAAGAATGCATGGAGTTTCACATCTTACTGTCTTTGGCTTGGAGTGAAGTTCTGTGTTGACTGAAGACTGTTGTCACGATCCTCTGTGCAGGGTGAAAAAGTATTTTGTGGTAGCTGGATGGGAAGTGGAGGGATTAAAACAGTAACCAAAATAGAAAATATAGAAATAAAATGATTCTACTACCTCATAAGAAAATGTATTTACTTCCCTGAGTACTTTGTATTTATTGTAAAAAAAAAAAAAAAAATTTAAGCCATGAGTAAGATATCCACAGTTTATATGTCTGAGATACGAACACAGATTCTGCCAAATGTTCATTTCTGGCATTAGAAGTCTTGTTATATACTATTGATGCAGATTTATGCAATGGGCAGGGTGGTTTGTTATTGCCAAGTGTATCGTGGAATATATGCCTCTGAGCATGTTCCTCATTAGTTAGTATTAGTTAGAAACCTTTTTTCATTGTGGCATAGGATGATTTGAAGTAGGTGGTTCTGCTTGCAAGGCAGATAAGCAGGCAAAAAACAGAAAGCATGAACCCAGATGTCAGTAGCAGATCAAACAGTAGATACTGAAGCTATAGGAAGTGTTTTGCTTTCCCCAGGACACTTCTAGATCTGTGTTGATCTGCTTGCAGGGTGTCTTTTTCTGCTGATATGAACAAAAATATAAATACTAGCCAGATAAAATTTTGTCACCATCTCTCAAAGGAAGAAGTTTATGAAGATAYCAAGCAAGCCTTGGTAATGCAGTTACCATTCCCTACCAGTTCTTGGTCTGAGACAAGAAGAACTGACTGTAGGAAACAGATTATACATTAGATTATGTATATCCACCAATGCGTCAAGAATTTAAGATACGTAGGTGACCCTCATGAAGATAATGCTGAGTTCCCTCCATATCTAACAAAGCAAGCAACAAATCAGCACCTGCTATTGACCATAGAAAAGAGGATGGCCACAACCCCACCCCCACCCCCACCTCCCCACCCCATAAAGCTGTCTGTGGCTAGTCTATCCGGATTTGGAAGTTCCTGTAGCTGGATCTAGCTTTTGAGTTTTCAGTGTCMATGAATTTTTTCACATCATACTACCCATAGATGACACAAGTTACTAATGACTTTATACAAGCAGGATGACTTTACACTTACAGGACTTCCCTCTTATATCAGGGAAGTTAATAGCATTCCCATATTGTGCTGAAAACTTGTTAAAGTAATATATCATTAAGAAAGAACTCTTCTCTGCTATCCTGAATGTCATTGTCTACCACCAGCATCATTTTACCTCTCTCAGTCGTAGATCACCAGGTCAAATGTAACACTCATGAGTTTTCTACAGCTCCTCTGTAGTTGCAGAAGGGGAGGTATATTGTTTTCTAGCTTTTTCTTAGGCAGATCAATAGCTTTTCATAAGTATTTGGAGACCTGCTCACTCCTTTGAAGTTCACAAAAACAACCAAAATAAATTATCCGGCTGAACAGCTGAACAGCTGCAGTATGGTGGTGGAATGCATATCTGACAGGCAGTAATCTAACTAGCAATTTGTATGTGTGCCATAATAAAAAGTATGCACTTTTTCAACCTTCTTTCATGTGCTACTTGCAATACACATAACATACGCAAGAGCCCAGAGCTGCTGTGCAGGAGCATCAGGCGTCAAAAAGATGAGACTAAGGCAGTAGGCCTCACTTGGATAGCGAAGTCATGAGGGACACTGTGAAAGGTTGACTTAAACCATAGATGGAAAAATCTTAACTGCTCATTCTCTGTGTGCCAGTCTGGAGAATGAATCCTTCACCAAGGGTGCACATGGACCCAACTTGCAATGTTGTATTCCTGAGAAAGAGATTCTTGCCTCCTGAAACCCTAAAAGGACAGAAATAAAGAGCACCTTCCTTGGGACCATGTCAGACTTGATTTTCTTGTGATCTACACCTGAARTTTAGCAGCATCTTTGGATGCCAGTTGTACTTACAGAAGTGGCAGAAGAGAAGGATATGCGTGAGACTGGGGCCTTGGATTCTGTCCCAGAGGTTATTAGGTTATTCATAAAAGCCATTTATTGAATCTGCTGAAGCTACTGAAATAGATAAATGGATCCGGATGTAAATGAGTGGAGAAGAAGCTGCATGCTTCACAGAAGCCTGAGCCTGGGGCCAAACAGGAACAGAAACAACAAACAGGGTCAGGTAACTAAAACAGAGGTATCAGTACGTGGCAGGAATCAACAGACATAATTTTTGAGCAGTCACATTTCAAGCAGGTAAACACACATATCCACTAAAAGGCCCCACCTATTACCTATTTCCTTCATAAAATGCTGATTTTCTTAGCCCYGGCAGCGGAGGCCGAACCTTTCGTATCAGCAGAAACCTACATTCAGAGTTTACAAGGCTGAGCAAACCCCGACCTTGGTGAATACATGAAATGGGGTTTCTGAATTGCTTTCCTTCAATGGAAGTAGAGCATACCACAATGTTCCTCCCGTTTGTGTGTGACAGCCAGATGTCCATATCCATATAGCTAATGAGACTCAGCTCCTGATCCTCCTAATCCTAAAATGGACACATTGTGGCTTACACAGTTGTAAGAATCTTCATTTTAACCTCGAAACAATCTAATTTCTGAATATGGCTATATGCTTTCATCCAATATAAGGTGTATTTCACCTGAAAAAAATGAAGGGCTYTAGTTCTGTTCGCAATGGATTGACCTTGTTCCTTGTTTATGGCCTGTAAATCACTTCAAATATTTAATTCTTGGTTATACTGGAGTTACAAAAATGTTCAGAGGATTGGAAGGCCAATTAGTGGCTGGAGAYCTGGGAGTTTTTGGAGGTCAAGTGAGGTGGCAGCGCAATAGAAGTTGACCACTAATAAGCCAGACACACGGCATCCATACATAGTGGTTAGCTGTAGGAAGGGAATAGAAGTATTCTTCTCGAGTGTCTGGGGAAAAAATCCCAAGTATCTGGCAGAACATGGCCTCCTGGGAACAGTGATGAGAAGGAACATGAAAATAAGGCACAAAGGTAATCATGAGGAGACTGAATGATGTGGTAGAAGCAGGAAAAAAAAACAGAAGCAATGGTTACTCTGATCTTACTTTTAGATGAGGTCAGAGATTCAATTTTTATGGTAGCTGCATAGCCTATGTGAAATAGCAGTAACCACTTTTGGATGATTTTGTTTGGATAGAAGATAGTTCTTGTAAACAAAGTAACAGATTGCATTTACATCTATTGATCACATTTTGGAGGAACACATGCACTTAGGTCCTTTGTTGCTATATATAATACAAAGGTAGGTAAGCAGTATTATTATGATGTGGATATTATCACTAGACAGTATCTAAAAAATAGAGTATTAGTGGCTTGGAATGAAGCTAAATGTGACTAACAGACCAACTTCTGTTTTTAGAAATAATGACAACAGTCCCATAAGAGGGATTTTATTATGATTTTTTTTTAATGGAAAATAAAGATTTTTGGACATTTTACTCTTTTTTTTTTGTTATTATTTAATCATAGGTGTCCAGATGCAAGTGGAATAAAAAGCAGAAGTAAAATAAGTCTGTAATATCCAGAGACAAGCTTATTTAGACAATTGTTCTGCTCTATGTACTGACTATCAGGGCTAGAATTTCAAAATCCTGGCTTTTGCTGTTAGCATAGAGCTTTGCATGTACTAGCACTTGTACTCACATTTTGTTATACTCTAACTGAAAGATTATCACACTAAGTTTGGGTTATTCTAGTAAAAATTCTAGTACAAATAAGCTTGCATATGTAATTCTGAATGAAAGAACACAAGTGTATAAAACCAAGTAAATGAGTTATTTCTATATTTCACTGACCGAGTTAACAAGGTGATCTTTCCATTCGTGAAGAAAGACAAGGTTGATACTACTTGCAGAAAATCTTTGCTTTGAATACTACAAGCACAAATACTGATTAGATGATTCAGCTCTGAGCATAATACCAGCTAGTGCCTCTCTCACACATTTTTCATCTCACCTTTCTTTTTCTGTCTCCTCTCTGATACACTCTTCACAGTCCTGAGTTACCCAGGAAAGTCCGGTGCTATTCAGGCTGGAGAAAAGTAGTTGTCCTTCCCCTTCATGCAGAAAGACTGGGGAGGGAGCAGGGGAGTGATCTGCATCGTAGAGTTCCCTCATCAGACTGCGCTTCATTCAAATGGAAAGATGCAGTAAGAACACAGTGATCACAACAGCTGATGAGACTCTCACAAATACCTCGTAAAAACAAAGCAGGTTTTTGTCCTGATATTTTGTGAATCTGCATGACATTAATTTCTTCCGACAGAAGACAATAATCTGTGATTTCTATCAGGAAGAAAAGAAGAATTTACAGAAATAGAGGTGGCTCATTAAATGAAGACATCCAGCCTTTGAGTGTCATCAGGTTTGGAAAGATCGCGCAATGAACCATGACTGTGCCACGGGGTAAGGGGACAGAAAAGTTAAAGTATTTTTCCTAACTTAATTACTCTAAAAAGAAAATTTACCTCTATATTACCTCTGAGACATATTTCAAAGCATTATGCTTTCTTTGCCCACCAARCTTCAAGAAATTAGAAAGATTTTTTTTTTCCTAGTGGGTATCTCAAACAAATTAGTGCRTGAAATGTGGTGGTTTGCTGTGGCAATCACTTTGCAGGCTGGAGTACTGCAAACCATTAGTCATCATAACCCTGTGAGTATGTGGTACTTGGCAGCTTTACACAGGAATGGCATTTATATCTAGGAGCTATGAGGAAGAATTGATCTCTGTCATGCAGTTTTTCTAAACCCAAATGTGGAACAGAACAGTTAAAMCATTTTCCATGTACTCTTTTGATAAAAATGTGTAGATATATTGTATGGATTATACTGTATTGCGTTTATATGCTGGTTTCTAAATTATTTTCTTTTGATTTATGTCACATAGTTTTTTTTATTCTGAACATGATAAAAACAGAAATAAAAACCTTTTAAAAAATCTCCCCTGCACTTTTTGTATCTATTAAATAAAGAGCAGTGACAAAGTTTATCTTTATAAATRAGTGGATCATCTAAAAAATTTGACTTTTTATTTTAAACTCTTTCCTTTCGCTTAGTCTTATGACAGTCAGAAAAACGTGCTAACAGAAGCCATAAATTCTTGCTTTAACGTAGGTATGTGGCAAAGCAAACAAAACACTAKCTTTACTCTTGCCTGATAAATGTCACCATAATGTTCCTTTTTGTACCCAAAGAAGAAGTTGCCTCTTGCTTGATTATTGTTTTCCACTGCTGGGACATTTGAAGGTTTCATGGAACATCACCGTTTTGGCCTTCCAAAGCTTTCATCAGTGACATCCAGYAAGGGAAATGGAATGGGGAACGGATATTTCTCATGTAAAAAATAGAATAAGCTTTCTTACACCATTTTTAATATGCCTCATAAAAAAACAGTGTTTCAGTTCTGTTTTACAGTTCACCTTAATGTAGCATCTCTTGCTAAGATGAAAGTTAATTAAGCTGAGCTCAAGCAAAATTGTCGCTAAAGCTCAAACTGTTTGGGCTAGCACAATGTACCGGGTGTTCGCATCACAAAACTACAAGATTAAGTGAGAGAACATAGAGAGATGAGGAAACATATATATTGCACATTTTATCTTAATTCATTCACATTAAAAAGATGTTGCTGTACTAGAAAAGTCACCTGTGTTCATCTACATATTTGCCTTAAACATATAAAAGATGGTTTAGTATTAGGTTCTCTAATTTTAAGTTTTATGGTGTAATTAATAAGAAAGTTAGCTGGCAGGCTATATTTGTAAGACATCTTTTTTTTTTTTTTTTTTTTCCTTTCCCTTCCAAAAAGACTCATTTTACTTCTGTTTCAATCTCTCTACAATAATGCTACTGTTACATAAGTAAAAAGAAAGTGCTTGGACATAATTATGTCTCATATCCACACTGTTTAGAGAACTGCTAAAATGAGCAGGATGTATTTTAAGTAAGGAGCTTTACAATAAAAGAAGGGCATGTGATATATTTTACCTTTTAAAATATTACTTTTCTAGTATAAAATTCAGTTAATATACCACAGCTCGCTCTAAGGCAGAATTATGGATTATTCAAAGTGCATCTTGTCTTGGAAAAAAATCTAAATACCAGGAAAAACAATTCTGTATAAAGATACTAACATTATAATACATTATTAGCTATTTTCTTTTATTGTGACACTTCTGTTTGGAAAAAAAACACTCATACACCTACGATTCTGGGAATTCATATATTTTTAATTGTCTTACAGATCAAAAACATGACTAGACTTAGCTATTGAATTATCATTTAGTGCTTGGTGCTTACACACTGTCACTGTCTAGACAAAGCTCCTTTGGAGCGATGGGAGTCACCTCTCTAAAGAAAGCTGTGTGTGATAATACTGCTGCCTTTCGGGAACCTTGACCCTGGTTCCTTTCTAAATGCTCTGTGGTCTTTCAGCCTAATTGTACTTGAAGTAGTGAAACTGATGTGCTCCATGTGACATGTGCAGGGAACTAATTGAATTCTTTTAATGAAATTTCTATAAGCACTGAACAGATATTCAGGGATTTATTTTTTTCCTTTCTTTCTTTAATATGCAATCATTGGTCATTTTTCCTGGCCTTAAGCATCTAATGATAAAATTCCATCATGACTATTTAGCTAACAGCTAAAAAGTCTAAAATAAGTGTATGACCTGGACATTAAGAGATCTACTGTAAGTGCAAGTGAAAGGACTAGAGAAATATATCTCCAACCATTCAATTTTTTGAAATATTATTTAAAATATTTTTATTCGGTGGAAGGCGGAAAGATATGWCATCTTTCCTTTCCAGGTTCCAACAATAAATTTAAATATGCTAAGGCAGTAGCAGTAGCAAGTGTTATAGTATTAAGAAGAGGCCAAACAACATTGTTTTTCTACTACATTTTAGCTGAAAATGTGGCACGTGGCTTTTGAAATAAGGAAGTAAAAGGAAGCCAACAAGTGTTATACATACGACTGAGGAAGACAAAATCTCAGACACTGAATGAGTGGACTTATAAAAGGAATGAAGAAAATCACCTGTATAAAACCTTAAATATAAATTCAGGATCTTAATTTAATGACAATCAATACAGTTTGGAAATATTAGCGTTAGGATTGCCACAATCAGTGTGGAACTTATGATAAGCACTAATATTACTGGTCTCATTCTAACAGCACAACAGTCCCAAGATATACGTATTATATTCCTGTAAAGGGCATTCAAGTTCTCTAAACATATGGTTTTGCTCTTCTTGTTCTTTGTCAGGATGGATCTATCCTAAGACACAGTTTAGCTGTAAGTATGTTGAAAATCTGAAAACCATAGCTTCATGTATCACTGATGCTGCTAGCTGTGGCAGGAAAAAAATTGCAGACGAGCTGGGAGTTACCAATGGCATTTCAACCATTGCAAAATTTCAGGTAGCCACAGAGGTAAAAACACTAGTGCTTTTTCATCTGATGGTAGTGGTGAAACTGCCTGGTAGTGGTCAACAGGTGATTCCAAAACAGACAAAGCATAGTTTGATTACAACTATCATAGAAAAGGCTCCCCAAATTTTTATGTTATGAATCTTTATTTTTAGGAGAAAGAATTGGCATATCCCCCCCTCTTTCAGTGGCATGAAACAGATCCTTTTTTTGCACTCACTGGTAAGCAAACAGCCATAAAGATCTTCTTAAACCAAATGATCCAAATAAACCAACAAGCTTAGATACTCCAATTACTATTAAAGGAGATAGTCTAAATAAAAAAATAGCCTAACGGGAACCTAAATCACGAGACCAGTACCAAATTCTCAGATATTCTTTGAGTGGCTGGAAAAGCACGTGTTTTTTGTTTGTTTGTTTGCTTGTTTGCTTTCATATCACTTAGCCTATATAGTTGCTGCTGTATGAGACTCCCCTTAAGACACATCAGTGTCAGCAGGGGAGAAATCATGAAGTATCTTATTGCAATCACCCTCACCACTGCTTGCATTATAATATTGGTAAAACAAAGTTTAAACATAGTAGAAAAATATAAATTAAATAGTACTGGGCCAATAGAGGTCCCTGCCTCTCCAAGTGTTTCTTGCCCTCTCAGTGTATTTCCTCAAGGAAACTGGGCTCAGCAGTGAGAAGGCGACTTCTGCTTACATCTTCCTTCTCTGATTCGAAACAAGATATAAGGGATCCCTTTGCCCTGAGGGCATCCAAACTCCTCTCCTCTCTATCTGACCTTGGGTTTCAGCAAACCTGATCTCTTTCCTCACGTGGAGGCAGAGAGGGAAGGGGTAAAAGTCTGAACTTGCCCCTTGTCCCACTGTCCCTTGAGTGTTTTCCAGGGTTGGAACTGAGGCAGTAGTGACTGGGGTCTCTGATACACTAAAACTGTCAGAGTCCTTCTCTTAGTTTTAGTGATAAAAACAAYTACGTACTTTGTGAAATAGGTGTATGGTGTAAACAATCCCCAAGCCCCTGAGCACTAGGAGATAACAGTCAGGCTTGATTGGATCGCAGATCTTAAGCCCTTAGCCCCAGGCAAGACTGATGAGGACCCACCAAGACCCAAGACAAATGGAGCCGTTTACAGCCATCAGAGCTGTATTGTTTCTCTCTGTGCTAATCTCCATCGGGTGTTTTCACTCGTAGGAAATTGCTGTTGAGAAGATTGGAGCACTTAGCACCTGACAGAGAAGTTCTCTTTAAAGGCTGATTTCTTCCAGACTGCTAGATGCTCTGCAGTCCACATAAGTACTTTGACTTTTAGAAACTGATGTGCTCCTCACGGTGCTGGAGAGAAACTGGTGACTTACTGAAACTTCCTTTCYCTCATTTTCAGTTATTTGAGTCTTGCTGATCTTAACAGTCTGAAAATGCTCAAGATCCAACCACAACCAYGTAAATGAAACTGATGCTAACAAAAAGATTTGCCATTGAAATCCAAGATAAAGAGAATTTCTTTTACTATCTTTGGTTTTAATAGTTTAASAAGTTGGGTATCCCTCTGAGGAATAAATACAGTTTTGTTTTGGTTAAGGACAAGACTCTTCTTTCCTGTATTTCTACACATTTGCACCTGGACAGGATCTTACTGAATTAATTGCATGTTAATAAGCCCTATTTCATTAATATCCCAATGAAAAGAAAATAAAAAGGAAAAAAGAAATCCAAGCGCTTTATCTAATCAGTCTTAAAGCTGTCTAAGCTAGGACAAACAGGCCTCAGTCTCCAAGTCTAGACAAAACTTTAGATAGTGACATTATGTGCAATTAGTACTTAAAATCTTTGCAGGACTGATCATTGAACCTGTGATAAAAGGACTCTTCYAAGAGTCATCTTTGTGAATTGTTACTCCAATACTGCTAACATTGCATTCACTACTTTATCATCTGTAGATCATTTGATTCTCATTCAATTCAGAGTTTTTCTGTTCTTGGTCATTCATTCCTCTTCTTGGTAGAAGAACAGATGGAATTAAGTACATAATCTTTCCCTTTAAATGTCACAGGGTGGAAAGGTTCCACTCAAATCTCAAGTCTCTCCCAAACCTAAACAGCTCCTGAAACTAATACTTTTAAAGCAGATCTGTACYTTCAGTCAATTATTTGACCAAAATAATGTAAGGCAAATACCAAGAGTACAACCAATTGGTTCTTAAAGCATAAAAGGCTGGCCATTCCTTCTGCATCTAGCCAYCTGGCCTTTTTCTAACATTTCAGTTCACATGCCTTCCCCAGTGCAAGAAGTAAGTCCAAGGCAGGTCTGGGAAGAYTCTTTCTCAGACGTGTGCTTCCGCTGTATACAACAAATAATCATTCTCATATTTCCTGAACTTTATTAATTCCGGGCAGAAAGAATATGTACTACCTGTCTACAGCTCACTGATTTTTCTGAAAGCCAAGATGCTCTCAATATGTTAACACTTCCCTCGATGACAGCATTAATTTTTAAAGTCAAGGTAAGTGAGATCCAAAAAGAGATTCTCTCTCTCTCTCTCTCTCTCTCTCTTTCCAGCTTGGCAACCCAGCTGCTGGCAAACTGAAGTCCTACTGATCACAGGGATCACAGGACAGTAGGGGTGCATGGGGAGATGGAAGGGGAACTTGACAGTGGGGCATTTCTTGATTTTCTTTTTAAGAAGTGAAGATGGAGGGGAAGAAAACACAGAATCCATCTGCCTGAAAGGTAGTAGTTTTTACAAGTCACTTTCCTGTTTTGGTAGTCCTTGAACTACCAGAGTCATGACCTGATGCTATAAGAGTGCCTAAGCAGAAGTGAGACCTCATTTAGCACATAGGTCATGTAGGATGCATTCTCTGTGAACTTGTTACATGAATGATCAACACTTCTAGTTCTAGTAGGATCACGCAGGTTTTTATGAGTACCCATATATGTAGCAGGCCAAAGATTTTGCTATATATGATACTAAAATAATGATGCTACAAAATTAGGAAACCTTAAATTAGGCAGTGAATAATTTCCTCCAGTAACTCTATTCCGCCAGCGCAGCCCGTTAGGTAGCTAGAAACAAAGGCATTCCTAAGGTACCATTTTTTCTTTTTCTGTGGGTTCTATTTTTGCACACCAACTGTGGCTTGCACAAATTCATGTTAAAAGTGATATAGCTATACTGACTGGCTATTTTTTTGGTTGACGAGGAGGAGATGTGATTGGATACCAACTACGACAAGCTTGGTAGCTGTCAAGAGGTAAAAATTAAGTAATCTGTACATGCATAAAATGTAAAAATAGTGTACATACGTGTGTGGTAAAGGCTGCCAGATTCCATTGACTGCTTTTGTCCAAGGTTATCCTAGGTTGTAAGCTGATRTACATGGTTATCGAACAGATTGGGGTCATCTAGCAACACTAGTTCCTCCGTTCACCTAACAATGTCAGAGCAAGGGGGCAGCTGTCTCTAAAAGCTACTTACATATTAATCCACTCAACTGTTTTCTACTTGTACTTCTGGGGATGAGATAGGATCAGACTCTGTTCATGACCTCTCATAATCCTCCTTCTGYAGTGACACTCTTGCATAATACAGAAGAATATTTGTGGCATARGGGGCATATGTCAGAGCAGCAAAGGGAGTCATAAGCACTATGATTGTGTCAAGGAGTTTTTAAAGAAGGGTGACTGGCATAGGAGCACTAAATAAATCATATGGCCTTGTAAGAGGCAGACATGGGTAGTCCTAGACAAGGCTGTATCTGGACAAGGTTGTTTACCTCCCACAATGACGTGAGGCGCTCCAACGGTCAAAGTAAAGATGACCACCACGTTCAACTAGAAGAATATAAGTGTGAATGTTGTAACAGTATAGTGTTGAGTCTGGAAGGAAATTATTTTCCAATCTGAGCCACGAAAAATTCTCCAGTAACAGCAGGAAGATTCATCTTGGATGCATACAAACTATTGCATGYTAATAATGGCTAGGCAGAAGGCCAGTAAGAAGAGATGTTTCGGGTTTTTTTAAAACAAATATTCATCYCTCTCCCATTACACTTTGGATACTGTTTACCTTACTGGATTGTAAACCCTTAAGAACAAATCTGCATTTATYGCTTGGGATTTGCTATGTTACTTACATAATCAATGTTTATTAATGATAAATACTAATAATATAAAACATTAACACTTCATTTTTACCTTCATCTCTATCTCTCTCTTACTGAAATTCRGCACTCTTTACTACTGCGCTTGACCTTATCCACATTGCACAACCTTTTTGATGTCAACACACCAGCAATATACCCAGGACATCAGTGCTGAYGACAAATCTTTGGAGTCAGGGATGGAGGTAAGAGATAGAAACTGAGAAAGCAAGGGGTGCAACAGACTAAAGGACATGATATAAAAGTGGCAAATAGATTGGTCAAGAGTCAGGAAATGCACACAAGCAAAGGTGAAGTCTAGGCCAAGGAACAGYCAGTGATGGGAGAAAATCTACCAAGCTAGACAAGAGCAGGATCCTAAAGCACACTATAAGCTAGGGACACAATGATGAAATTCCTTTTTCATTAATTAGTCCAGCAAGCCAGCCCTTAATCACTTCTTTGGCCAAGTGGCTGACTGCAGCTCAGTCATCTTCATAGACACCAGCAGCGTCTGTTCATCTTGACAAACACTGACAGAACATATGATGTTCTGCTCAGAAGAAAGCAAAGAAATACACATCTCTCTACATGTCCCTCCATAATGATAATGTAGCAGGATGCTGATGTATGTAGGGACACTGAAAACAGTCAATATTTTGCAAGTCCTTACTCTTTGCTGTAATAATAAACAGTAATCAGTCATTGTCATTTTTCTGCATTTTTCYTTCTGACTCTTTAGAGGAATGTTAAATCAGAGCAATCTGGCTTCATTAATTTTAAACAAATTTCTGTAGTCACTTCCTTAGAAATGGCAAATATATGCAAAATCAGAAAAAAAAAAAGGTTATGAAGACTCAGGCAGGAATATCAGTACAAAATTCKAGGGCTTATATAATTCATGGGACCAGACTGCTATAATGTATCTTAAATCTGTCAAACTATTTTTTTCTCACTATTCTTCACTTTCTAGATTTAAGCCCATTCAGTTTCATTAGTATTCCTTCACTGTGTTGTCAGTCTGCATTATGGTGGGGTTTTGGAAGGCCTTCAATAAAAGAATACTTGACTGTGCTACAACTGTCACCCTTTGTACCTCGGTACAGATCCCAACAGAATGAATTTCTAAATGTCTGTGTGTTGCAGGAAACATGAATTCTTAATGAATCTTAGGATACAAGTCTAAACAGATGACAGTACTTTCCAATCTGCTACGGAAACAATATGTTTTAATTAAGTATAAGATTTAATAAAATTTTCACTCCTTGTACAAAAATGAATGGTGATTAACAGATGACTGACAAGCCAACTCTAATAATTTCTGATTAAATGCTTTTGTTTAGTGTTTTCAGTCACTCTCTACAGGGAATTAATTACTGGAAATGAAAAAATGAAGGTTCATGCCAGTTAATATCCTTGAGAAAGTAGAAGGTAATCAACTGTATAAATTACAGTGGCATATGCAGGCCAGCTTGTGGTCAAAATTTGTACAACATACCCTAGTCAGTTTTGAAGTTGGTCAGAATGAAAARAACGTGGGCAGAAATCTGTCTCAAGTAACTATTCCATAGTTTAAAGCAGGCAGTGTTCATCTGTATTCAGAACAAAAAGCCAGTATGACTTTTCTTTAGTTTACCATATTCCTTACTGATATTTACTTATTTGCAGTGGCCAGTGAAACATTGTAGGTTTGAAGTACACATTTACGTTGTTCTTTTATGCTATAAATTGTTCTTTAGATAAGTAAATTACTCTCTAAGGGCAAGACTGCATGAAAATATGTATGAGAAGAACTATCCAGCAGAGATGTAACCAGAGCACACGGGCAAGGGGTGCTGTCTCTCTGCTCCAAAGTGCCACCTCCTGCAGCATGCGCTCTGCTGCTTGACGAGGCTGTGCTGTCACTTAGCCTTGCCGAGGCCACRCGAGTCAGACAGGAGGGCCTCAGGTAGGCAAAGGCTTTGGGTAGAACTATTAAAAACRGAGCAAATGAACCTGTTATTACTTTTTATTATCTACTGTCCTCAAAAAAGTGTTAGCTTGAAAATTTACCTGAGAAAGTTTACTTGGTAATAAGCTTAAGAAGGCCATGGATAAGAGTTAGCTGAAGATTCTGAATCTAGACTTTTTGCTCCTGTTTTACAGKGAATTTATTGCCAATTAACTTGAGCTAGCTAGCAGCTTTGTAAATGTTATTCTAGATATTTCATGATCAATTGAACACAAATATTTGTGTTTTACTCCAGGTTTCAGCCAATTGGCARTTAATTAATTTGAATTTTAGCAGCAGCAAATGCAGTATTCTAGAACAAACACATGCCCTCTGTGCAAAGAAAAGGCTAAATGCCACTATTGAGTCATTTGATGTCTTAGCATCATGTTATTTGAATCATCTTCCATTCTAACTTGTCTATAGTGACACATAAGCTTCCCGTTGGTCAACTACAAGAGCTGAGCAATAATTTCATGTATATATTTGATAATCTTATATTGTACAGAGATTCTTTAATATTTTCTGATATTGCTTTTATAATCACCATATCCAGTGTTTAGTCCTCAGTAAGCTTCWTCTGAACTAATGCATTCATTGCAGAAGTCTTTCTAACAGTCTGAAAAACTAGTATGTTTTATAGCCAAATATTAGCAGAGTATTGTATCTCTGAATTMATCCATAATGGAGATTTACTAGGTTCTAAATTTGTGTTCATTTTTTAAGTGTCTTCTCTGGAAAATTTTACCGGGAGATGGAACAGCAGAGGTCTAGGAAATGCAAAAGATTTGAAATTCTCAAAAATAAAAGCAMATTTTTAATTAACTTTGCTAAATGTTTAACGTCATCAACTATACTACTTTGGTCTAGAATAGAGAAAGATTTTCTATAAGGTGACAATAAGAAGTGATCAAAGAGAYTCTGTTATTTTATATTTACAGTCAGCCAGTAAAGTTCCTAAACTGCTCTGAAAGCTATATGAGTGAAAAAGACCATTGACACCGATGCAATTTTTTCCACTGTGGACCTTAGTTTTTTGTAATAATATTAATTATTAAGAATGCAAACTTAATACAGAATATTCTCTCTGAGAATAAAGACTGTTATTCCATTCTGTGAGTGCGACTGACACACGATCGTCTTCCCACTGACATCAGTTGGAGCTTTGTCACAGACGATAGCAGGGATGGGMTCATGCCCTTAGTCTGTGACGCTAGAATTCTGTTTTGCAGATGAACAGGAAAAGAGAAGTATTATTATCAATATTATTATGAACACTTTTCTCACACTAATAGGCAGTTACTCACATGGGAAACAATACTCCTTGTGAGTAACTGTTTTTTTGGTATTAACAGATCTACMTCCCAGGCCCTAGTTTTTGAGACAATTTTTATGTTCAACTTTTTTAAGTTATCTTGCCCTTACTTTCAAAATAATTAACTTTTTATCTTACAGAAAGATGCAGCTCTGTCTTCTAAAAGAGAGAAAAGTTCCATTTCCCCTGTCTCTGTRGAGCTTCTGCATTGCAATGGAGTTTTCTTTACAACTTCATCAGCAAAGGGTTTTCTTTACCATTTCAGCCTTTYTTATTCATCTTCCCTGTAGGACAGCCCTTCTTTTGTCACAAACTAAGAGATAATCTTGTAGTCATTACACAGGCAACATTCCCCTTTGAAACCTTGGCATTTCTGTTCAAAAACTGCAGAACSGGGTCCTGAGTTGTCATGAGCGTTTTGGCTGGGAATTGCCAGGGAAATGATGATACTCGCCTGTTAGAGATATTTGAGTAAATCAMTGCAATAAGGAGTAGACTTGGGAAAGACACATCTTTAAAATGTGCTTGAAGTTAATGGTTTGTCTAGGGATGTTCACTAATTCCTGAATGTTGGCCATTATTTACAAGATTAACTGCTTTCATTGTCCTTTAAATATATCAGAATACAGTATATTAATTTATGATTTTCAGTAAGAATATCCTAGAAATTATAAGGGAGCTTATATTTGCTGAAGAGATTCAAACTGATAGGAAAAAGGGGAAATCATAGKTCTTGAAATAAAACCATAGATGAAATTTTGATCTCTCATCTCCTTTGTGTTACTTTAATCAGAGTAACCTTTTCCTGCATAGATAGTTGTAAAGTGACATTATTTATTAGCTATTCTGAAATGTTTCATGTATTTTCTCATTTGTAAATGTACCTGTGAAGCTGTTTAAAAAGTAAGGCACATCGCTGAAGTATGTGAACATAATCATGAATTAGGTTCTGATCTTTATAAGATTCCAAGTGATACAACTCCTCTCTCCATTTTATCAGGAGTGAGATACTGTACACCTTTCAAGCAAGTGCTCAGCATCTCATTTGAAAAAAATCATCTAAAATAAATTGAATATAAAATGAAAAATAGTAGTAGTAGTAGTCAACATTYCCTGGAAATTCTTTGTAGCAGAAGCTGTAAAACAGAAACCATGGGATCTGCTCGATGGATGCATACTAGAGAAAACTAAACTTGCCATTCCCTAARCCCTTTCTTCAGCAGAAATGCCTGCTCTTCTCCCACATCCGTGCGGTTGTACATATTCCCTCCTTTACGCCAGATCGTTATCACAGGGATCAGTCTATTGATCTGCATATCAACGCGCTGGCCAAAGGAAGGGACGATGTKAGGGAGGACTGGTTTAGCTGGTGCTTTCTTTGAGAAAAGGTCAGTTGACCTATAGTTTCACTATCACGAAAAAAATCTCTCTCTCCATTATTTAGGTCAAATATACATTAAAGGTGTTTTGCCAGGAGCAAAAGGGCCAGTGTCAATATACTTTATATTGGTTCAACAAGCAGAATGAAGGCTGTTAACTAAAAACACTTTTTCAAACTCATGGACATTAGGCTGACGAAATTCAAAGTATTTCTAAACCAGCTACACTTGCGTCAAAGCAGGATCAAGAATTTCTAGATGATTTATGAGAAATGCTTTTCTAAAAATGGTGAAGCTTTGATATATTCCATAGTCAGTTTATTCTGGTATTCAGCTATCCTCACGGTTATAAAGCTTTTCCTTACAACAACTTAATCTGCCTTCCTGCAGATTAAGTTTGTAAGCTATTTTCCTTTGCTCAGAGAGTGGAGAAGAGTTACCTCTGAAAGGCTGACATTTGTTATACCTTTTTATATGCTGTTGTAAGTTTGTATATTGTAGAACTTTTGCTGTTACATAGATATTAAAAAAAAAAAAACAGCAAGTCTTGTCTGGAGTCTGCGAATATGGGAGCATTTCTCCCTGATAAGAGGCACCTTCCTGTGGGATGATTTTGAAAAGGACTGTTCCATTTCATGACAATTTCAGGTTTTGATACTTGGGAGAAAAATAAAATCTTTTGAAAAACCTTTTATAACATTCAACTATTAACATATTTTAACTTGAATAGATTGATTTTTGGTGCCTAAATTTACCTGGCCTGAAACAAGAGAAACAGAAAAGTGGAGAGACACTAACTTCAGCCATAAAACCAGACCATCTGTAATAATTGAAATATGTGTTTCAAGCAAAACTTCTTTTTATTTCAACAAAGTAGCATTTTTCACTTGAGTACAACTTATAAAAAATGCCACATATCTATACTACTCAGATATTTCACAAAATAACTTTTTTTTCAGAATTCTACACAAGAAGGAGCAAAATACTGTTCAGATTTCAATATAATTTTCTGTAATCTATCATCGTTCCTGATTGGAGAGTTAAGGTGACTGCTGAGTCATTAACAGTAAACTAAGAAACATTGATCCACAAGATGCTCTTTGTTTGTGACTTAATTGCAGGTTTAAAATTTAACATAGACTTACCTGAGAAAGAAGTGCAAGATAAAGTATATGTCCCACTAATTCTCTTATTKGACTAGTATAATTAGCTTTTTAAATAATGGTTTGTGTAGTCAATTAGCAGAGTATTGGCTATAATAGATAACATTCCTATTAAGTTGACATTAATTAGAGTTTAAACACAGCTTATYCAAGACCTATATTGAAATTTATATTATTTTGTAAGCTTTATTCTTCTATAGGCAAATAATTTGCTTCAATGCATTTTTAAGAAAAAATGAATCCTAGCATCTGAGATGCAAATATGCAAATTTTAAGAGATATTTGGAAATCACTTAACATCTCTTTAAATTTTGAGTGTGCCAGGACATGTTAAAATTATAGAAGAATTATCATCAGCAAAAGATACAAAAKGCTGAATACCTATTAAATTTACTGRAACAGAAGGAGTGATATTGCTGGCTAAGACAATCTATGCAAGATTTTCATGAATTTAGGTTATTGCTCCTCATTTTGCCTTGTGTTAGACTCCAGCACTGGAATTCTCCAGTGCCACTTTATTCAGAAAAAAATAAACTCTGTTGAGTCTCAATGCCTACATTTTTATTGATCCACATTAAATCATCAGCTTTGAGACAAGCATATTCTGAAATTAATTAGTAATTCTGTCTAGAAACAGATTTAAATTTATTTTCAGTTGCATGGGCTTACGGCCTTTTCATTGTGATCAGTAGTTCTGCAACAACCAAAACTTCATATGTGCCTGGTATGTAGTTACTCGAAGGAACCCCTTAAGCAAATGTATATTAGATTTTTAATGCATAGGTAACCATGAAACTAAGCAATCATTAATTTATAAGCATAGCAAGCTACATATCTGCTTCAATACAGCAAGAGCAGAAAAACGTGTATTGCTTAGAGACACGATGAAATTAAAAGGCCCATCTTGACTTCTGCCTGCAGTGGCAGCATCGTTGCTGTTAGTAGAAGTGTTACGCTGACAGTAAGAATGACATGACTGCAATGTTCTCTAATGTGACTGCGAGAACCGTTGCACGGCTGTGTGCTGGGGGCAAGTACTTCTCATCGTGATTGGAATGATGTTGAAGAAACGGGGCCAACGTGCAGAATGCTGCTCGTTCCAGGAGTCGTGGAAATGGCTGGGGGCTCAACAGGTAGGTTGGCTCCGCATCCTCTTATTGAGAACTGACGATCTCTGGAATTCATACTCCTCCCTCCCTCCTCTTGTCCTAAGGACTGAGCTCCAATAGCTAAATTTTCACAAACCACTTCTGCCTCAGCATTGCTTTAAGAAGTTCAGAAACTGAAAAGCTATTTTTATATTTGCTCAGTCTGCTAATCATTCCTTTTTATCGTTTTTGCTTTCTTTTTTCTTCTCCTTTTTTTGGTAATTGAAGACTTTCAATCATCATGGAGCACTTAAAAGTTAGCTGTACTCTTATATCTAAAATTATTTGTCAGCAATGTTTTAAACATCTCTCTTCCCAATTTATGCATCACCATTTCCAGAACATATACTTTAATTTCACCAACAGAGGTCAGTAAACCACTGAAAGAAAACCATAAGTGTTTGGCAAGAACACACCCTGCTCAATCTTTCCAAAATCCTTCTGATTTTTATTTTTCAAAGAACTGTCATCTGGTTGCTTGAGTAAATACAAGCTTAGTGAACTGAAAGAAAAGAAAAAAAAAAATCTGCATGCTTATACATGCAGGAAAAAAGAGTTGCATTAGGGACATGAATTATGCTAACTTATATTGTTAAATATCTTTCAGCATTACAGTATATTTGAAATACATGTTATGAAGATATTAGAATATATACATAGTTATAGCTAAATCAAATTGTGAAGGTTAAAATAGGCTGTGATTTAAAAGACAGAATCATGAATGATCTGCAGAATTCTATTTTTCATGTTTTGTGCTGTTGTGAAACAATCTAGTATGGAGAGACTACAGAGGCGGATCCTTGAAAAGTAAAATTTAATGATAGTAAAACAAAAACAGATAGAGGCACAGGAGAAACCAAGAGCTGTCACAGACTTGCTCAGTTTGACAGTAACAGTCAGCTAATGGAACTATATTAACACATCATTTTCCAACTTTCAACTATAWCGAAAAGGTATTTTTACAAATCATTACTTTCAGTATATGGTGTTTCAGCCACGTGGCTTCTATTAGTGTACAGGGGAGTTTCAGACCGAAAGCTGCCAATGCAGTACTGAAAGTATACCTTTTATGTTGAACTAATCCCAGAGGACAGTCAGCACTAGCTCCCATGTCCTTTTGACCTTTATTCTTTTAATGCATTTTGCCTCAGTAGCAAAAGGTGAARATCTAGCTTTTCTGTTGCAAAATAGACCGCTTCAACAGCATTTCTCTATGAGGGCAAGAAAAGTAAAAAATACTCTTGTGGAAGGATTTGACAGTCCCTAGTTGAGCAATTAAATATAGCTTTACAAATATATTTTTGGAATTGCTTTCCTAGTAGCCCTTTGAAGCTCACCCTCATGGTGGTAGGCCTCCCGAACACCACCCGAACAGCTGTTAGCATGGGAAACTACTGGAGTGGAAGATGTTAATTATCATCAGCTACTGGAATTTCTCTGGGGACTACTTGTGGTTTGAAACATGCTTTCCTAAAAAACTGCTCTAGGCATTGGGATCATTTCTCCTATAACTTGTCTGAGTCCCTTCTCTCCAGCAAGAGATGATTAATTAAAACTTCCGGTCTTCA
Source organism: Rhea americana (assembly GCF_003343005.1). Classification (NCBI taxonomy): domain Eukaryota; kingdom Metazoa; phylum Chordata; class Aves; order Rheiformes; family Rheidae; genus Rhea; species Rhea americana. The sequence continues at coordinate 232,676 of NW_028185038.1, read as the reverse complement.
CTTTTAAGTGATCTTCTCTTAGAACACAATTATGTGATTTTCCTAAGCAAATCTTAACAGCAAAATCTTTTGTCAGTTTAAATATCATTCCAACAATGGCTATTTTTATGTACATGTGAGTTTCCCAAGGACTTGAACTAACAGAGTTAGATTCAAAGCCTGAAACTTGTCTAGAGTTAAAAAGGAGCTAGTTGAGACTCCAGAATAGAAAACAAACAAGTAGAGGGACACAACTGTTTTTTTTCTGACAGGTGAAACTTAAAACTTTTTTACACTCAAAAAAAAAAAAAAAAAAAAAAAAAACTTTCCCCATATCTTATCAGAAAATACACATACACAGAAATGTATGTTTCTCCCTTCTGTTTTACCTCCTGCTATTTGGTGGCATTTTGAAGTCCAAACCAGTTAACATCAGAAGCTTAATGTGATGTCAGCAAGCGAGGTATTTACCCATAGGGAACTAAAATAATAGTAGATGAGCTGGCAGAAAGATCCTCAGAAAGGGAAATAACACAAAAACTACAGATTTCAAGCCTAGTCCTTCACTGTTAGTACTACAAAGCACCTTTATTTACTGAACTCATGCTTAGATGTATCTCGCATATCCCTCTGTGGTAGTTACTCCTAGTAATCGTTATCACCCCCAAATAAAGACCCAAGTCAGGTCTGTCTCTTCCTGAGGAGAAACTAGAAGGGTGAATGCAGGAACCTGCAGGACCTTAGTTTGAATGTCTACTGCTAGATTCCCAACAAAGATGAATGCTTGAGGACATTTATCTTCCCTTCACTATAGGTGAGAACTATGGTTTTTTCCCCCAGTATTTTGTGAAGTGACATGTCCATCTTTTTTGATGATCTAAGGTAGCTGAAGGGAAACAGGCATCCAGTGTCCTGAGCAGTCTGCCCCTTTTCCCGTAAGCATACAGGAAATTCCCTTCTACATGCCAGAGGAAGGGCTAAGAGGGAGGAAGGAAATGCAGTGTAAAAGAAAGTAAACATGTCAACTATGAGAACAGTAACCATGAGCAAGTACAAAAATGCTTCTTTGTTATATTTAAGGATAATGAACATAGTGGTATTTCAATTATTTGGTGCTTACAGAGTTTAAAAACAACCCTCCCTCCCCCAGTTACCAGCCAATTCCCTTCTACGTAGGCCATCAGTGCTGCTGTATTGTACACTTATTATGTTAAACAAATGTCATGATCAAGAGTAGGTATGGTCAAAATGAAGGTTGGCTTAGTTCTTCCAAAATGGTTACTGCTCAGTAGTATAGGACTATTAATTCTAGGGCAGCTGCTGCAGCCCATTATAATTAAAGAATGCAACAGAATATATGTTTCCCAAGTTGGTATGAAGAATAATGGTAAAGATAAGAAGCAAGTACACAAACACAGAACTGTTATATACAAAAAAAGTTTAATTGAAATACCTGTATAAAAAATATGATCTCCATACATTTCACACTGTTAAACAGAAGAAAAAAATCCAAATCCAAGCTGCATAAATGCAACCAGATCACAGAAACACAGCTATTAAAATAAATTAAGGTTTATGACTCTGCCACTCTACCTTCCAGAGCCAATGCACGGAGACTGTACAATGTCAATAATTTAAAACCCTTCCAAACAGCATTACTTTACATTTCTGGTACTATAATACCAGACAAAAGGCATACTGACTAACTTTAAAAAGTCATTCTATTTCCCTTAAATTAGACTTTGTACAACAATTTTCTGTCTTCCAAAAAAATTGATAAGGTTTTTTTTTGTCGTCTTTTCTTTAAACAAAAGTTGACAGGAATGCAGAAAAAAAGTGCCATGGGCAAACCACTAGAATTCCCATGGGGAGGAGGAGGGGAAAGCACAGTGTTGAATAACTCTAATCAAATAAATTAACCAAATAAATAGCCACAGCTGAAACCTGTGGAAGGTCTTCTAAACTTCAAACAATAAATAACTGTATAGTACATGGGAAAAACCAAAGTTTACATAAACACATTATACAGGTATGGAAAAAAGTAAAGTCCTTGAATATTGCATTGATTGTGCATTCAACATGCCCATACATACTTTAAGACTCGCAGGGTGACAAAAGGCCAGGGGGAGTTGAGAAAGGGGCTTCTCATGCCCAGTGGTAGAGATGATAAAAGGAAACATGAATAAATGTTTCTGATAAAAAAAGCTGATATACCTGTTCATATTTCTGTGCAGGCTATAGGAAATATTTTGAGCAGCAGAGGTGGGCTGGATTTGGAAAGAGCAGGGGGGCAGGAGTGAAATGTCTGTGTTCAAGTATTCCATCACCAGTGGATGGGACTACTTCATTCAATCACCGAACATGTTCTCCAATGCATCATAGGAGCTGCTTCCTTCAGCACTTAGTCTAAAGGAAGCAAATTCCTATAATGAACTGGATCTTCTTTGGACATACACAGCTCAAAAAAGAAAGTCCCACTGAAGCAGCTTTCAAAAAGGCACTCAAAAGCAAATAAAATCTAGTCCAGGCTCTATGAGAGCAAAAAAGTTTACCATGTATTCAAGAGGTCACTGCTTTCTTAATAAGGTCAGTCTTTGACTAAGTACTGGCCTGCAACTCCCAAATATCAGCGTTTCCAAAGGAAATCTCTCATTCCAAAGCAGAAACCAGCAAAAGGGGAAAATAAAATCAAGTCCCTCAGACAAAGATTCAACTACAGAATAATGAATGCATTTTTCTAGCCCCTCCTACGTATTGGCAGCAGCACTGTGGTCTTTCTGCTTGTAGCTCCCCTCCCAGTGCGAGGTCCTTAGTAATTCACAGACTCTCATTACTTGAACTTGTGCTAGATACATCAGTATCAAGGGTCCGTAGCCTTATGTCACAGTCCTCAGACTTCACTACTTCAGATTTGTGCATCCATTGATGGTCAAAAATTTGCTCAAGTGTTGGTCTGTCTGAAGGCCTCAATGAAAGGCACCATTTGATCAGCTGTTGACATTCTGAAACAAAAATACACATCAACTTCAGACTAGGAAAGTAAAAACACAATCTTGAATAAAATAACCCACCACTATTAGTTCAAATGTACACCCTCCCACACTACCACCACACACAAAACTCACCAGGTGAAATTCTTCTCCTGAAATATAACCGCCCCCTCAAGATTTCTTCATCCTGTTCGAAAGGGATATCTCCACAAACCATATCATACAGTAGAACTCCCAGAGACCACACTGTTGCTGACCTCCCATGATATCTGTGGTATCTAATCCACTCTGGAGGGCTGTACACTCTTGTTCCTAAAAGTGGAGAAGATTTAAAAAAAAAAAAAAAAGTCAAAATCAACGTTTAGAGTGATTCCTCCTTAATTCAGCTACTTCTAGTGGGCCTAGTTTACATTTACAAACTCATCATTTGAGAGTATTCAAAAATAATTATAGCAGTAGTGGTGTAATTTCAGGTCATTTGTGGAGTTACATCATCAATAAAATTGGCCCATCCGGTTGTGCTATTTTGTTGCAAGGAATAACACTGCTTCTATCAGCTGACTGTTTACTAAGGCAAGCTGCCTTTCACTGACCACGTGGCGTCTGCAGCATCACACCAAAAATAGACACAAAAGGACAAAGGGGGTTGATGGGGAGGAGAAGAGAGGAAGGGAAGAAGGTGAAACTCAGGTCTTCCTTATTACACAGGGCTAATCTGCTTTATCCAGTTCCACATGACAGTAAACATCAGACTGCTTCCAATTTCTGTTTWTTTTTTAAGCACTGTGCTTCTCTGCTGCAGCTTTTTTAACCCAACCCCTCTTTGCCTGCGGTGCTCCTTGGATACCAAACAAAAAAAAAAAATCGAGAATTTGTGATGCTGAAGATCACGTGGCTTAGGGGTTCGGGTTTCACAACAAACAGATGTTAAGTGCAGCAGCTGAGGAGGGAGGAAGGGGAAAAAAAAAGTCCCTTAGTTACATTAGTCACATTCAAACAGCACGGGAATTTTTTTTTCCTATCACATGATAGCTCATTTTCAGCTTTCCTTTCTGAAGCTACTAGCTGACCCTGAAGCTAGTATCAGGTCCTTTACAGGGAGTGTATTTATCGCATTGCTTTAAAATCTGCAATGCGGGATTTCCAGGACATGAGCAGAAAGGGAGGGGGAGAGCTACTGCTTCAAGCTAAAAAAAAGCTCTGCATATAAAAACTGCATATCCACACATGGAAACATCCGACACCGGCAAAGCCTACACGTAAACAGATCGCCCCCTAGGAAAAAGCGCTTTTTCCAAGACAGGGAAATATAAACTGCTGCGTCACTGCTGGAATCGCTTCTTTCCTACGCAACTGAACACCCCCCTAAGCTGCCTCAGGTCCAAAGGTTTCCATTACTGATAGACCTGATACGAACACTGCGTCAGAGGCGCTGCTTGCTACCGAGAGGCGCCAGAAATGGACTATGAAGTGGCCATAAGACAACACCCAGGGAGGAGCGCGGGGTCAGGCCAAACCCGGTGCAGCAGAGCTGCCGCGGGCAAAGAGAGCACGTACCATCGAAGTCAGTATAGACCGTGTCCTTGAGGAGAGCTCCGGACCCGAAGTCGATTAGCTTCAGCTCGCCTGTCCTGAGGTCAACCAGGAGGTTCTCGTCCTTGATGTCCCGGTGCACCACGCCGCAGCCGTAGCAGTGGCGCACCGCCTCCAGGACCTGCCGGAAGAAGCCGCGGGCCGTGTCCTCGTCGAGCGCGCCCTTCTCCGTGATGAAGTCGAAGAGGTCCTTCACCAGCTCCGGCCGCTCCATGATGATGAGGTAGCCGTCGGGCCGCTCGTACCAGTCCAGCAGCTTGATGACCCCCCTGAAGCCGGAGCCCACCTTCTTCAGGAGGACGATCTCCAAGGGCACCATGACGCCGCCCTGCGCGGGGAGCGGCGCGGCGGTGAGGCAGGGGCCGGGGGGCGCGGGCCCGCGG
>NW_028185038.1:226241-227321 GCF_003343005.1 Rhea americana | reverse complement strand
CCCTCCGCCCAAGCCGCTCGGGCGCCGCGCCGGGAGCGCGCCTCGAGCCCGCGCTCACCGGCAAGCCGTCGGCGATCCTGCTGCCCGCGTACACGGTGCCGAAGCCCCCGCTGCCCAGCACGGAGCCCACTTGGTAGACTTTATCGAAAGGCTCCTTCTCCACTTTCACTGCAACAGCGGGAAGAGAGAGCGTTAACGCTGACAGCAGTGCTACGCTGCCGAGAAGTCTGTCCGCTAGACACGTATTGTCTGCGCCGCCCTCACCCTGCCCCACACATTTTTTATAAATTGCCTCCTTTAGTTAAAAATAAAAGAGATCAAGTTTCCTGGCGGCACGAGGAGCCCCCGCCCCTGCGACGGGGCTCGGGCACCAGCGCCCCGCGCCCGCCGGGGAGCCCCGCGCCGCGCCGCGGCCGCGCCGTACCTGGCTGCAGGATCTTCACCGGCAAGTGATCCATGCTGGTGGGGCTGCAGATGTGGGCCAGCGAGCCGAACTTGGAGAGTAACATCTTCCGAGGAGGGCGCACGGAAAATCCCCCGCAGTGAAATTCGGGGCGTCCTGCGGGCTAGTTGTTCAGCCCMGAGGCGGGCGCGGAGCGGCGGCGCCGGCCGGGATCGCGGCGGGCGGGCCGGCGAGACCTTCCGAGCAGCTGCGGCCGCCGCGGCTCGCTCCTTCCTCCGCCGGCTCCGCTTCGCGCCGCAGCGGAAACCGACGGACGCGTCCCGAAATAAACAGCCGGCAGAGAATCCAAGTCGAAACGATACCCAGTCCTTCGGCAAAAAGAAAATATAAATAAATAGGGAGGACGACGCTCGCTCTTCCTCTTCCGACCGGCGAGTGCGGTGTCACACGCGCACCGAGAAGCGTGCACACACGCAGGCGGCACGGGGGGCTGCGCCGCCGCGTGTAAAATCCGCCCCTGCGGGGAGCTGCCGGGGGCCGCGGGGCCGGCGCCGCAGTGGAGCCGTGGCGGGCGCAGGGAGCGGAGCCGCGCCGCGCCGCCGTGCTGCCCGCTCACTTCTGAGCCSGCGACGCCGCGGAGCCGCCTCTTAACTCCCAATATTTTGGTGCGGGCAGCG
>NW_028185038.1:192096-225981 GCF_003343005.1 Rhea americana | reverse complement strand
TGCGTTAACATTTGCAGGCGGCCAATGAGGCGGCGCCTTTTCAAAGAGCCCCGGGAGCGGCCAATCAGGACGCGGCTCATTTGCATACGGCGGAGCGGGCCCAGGCGGGCAGGGCGGGAATTCCTCGGCGCGCCGTCCCCCCTCGCCGCCTGCCTCCCGGCCGCTCCGCGAAAGGTCACTCTCTTCGCGGGCCGAGACACTGCGTCTGGAGCCGGCGGGGGGCGGGGAGCCGCAGCCGCCGCCGCCGCCGCCATGATCGCCGCGCCGGGGCACGCCGGGCCACGGCTTTATCTCCCCTCAGCCTTTGATCAACGCACCTTCCCCCCGCCTGCTCCCCCCTTCCCCCACAACGCAGCATTTCAACGCCCGCTTATTTATGCAGCCGCTGTTTACCGAAATAACGTGTCATGCTCTCTCGCCCATTGTGCCTCCTAATTCCTGCCCTTCCTCTGCTGTGATTTCTCGTTTAACTGCAGCTGCCTCTCACTCCTCAAGCTGGAGGCGTGCTTGCTCTGAAGGATGCGAGGCGGGACCGAGGCGTTCGCCTGCGCGCTCGTGAGCCACGCTTCCTTTTTTGTTTTCTAAGTCACGCTCTGCCTCGACACCGCCTCTGTGAAAACACCGCGGCTTGCGCACACGTAGCCTTAGCAGGGGCTGCGCCGTGCGGGGGCAGGCTCCAGCGCGTCAGCGGAGCGCTGCGCGCCGCAGCGGCGGAGGGCTTCCCTCCCCTCCCCCTCCCCAGTTAGATGCCAGTCGAGAAATGACGAGAAGCTGTTTTATTTTCCCGGCGCTATCGCTAATCGGATACGCGGCGCTGGAAACCCGTCCCCCACCCCGCTGCGGCGCCTCGCCTCAGCCGGCCTGGCAGCGCCCGGGCGGCGGCGGCGGCGGCGGCGGCGGCGGCAGCGGCTGGGCGCCGCGCCCGGCCCCGCCCGGCCCGCAGGGGGCGCTGCGCCACAGGGATTAGCCCCACTCCTCGGGCGCGGGGAGCGCGCTGGGGCCGGCTGGGGGAGGTTCCCTCCTTCCAGATTAATTTTCAGGCAGCTTTTAAAAGTGTCGTCTTACTCTTACTCTTTTTTTTGTCTCTTCCGACGCCGCTTTTACAGTGTCTCCCCGTGAGGCGCGTACCGCAGGTTCAGTGCGCTGCCGCCGCCGCGCCCGCGCTCCCGCGGGGGCCGTTAACGGCTCCTCGGGCGCCGCCCCGCCGCCGCCGCGGCCTGGCCCCTGCGAGCCCCACGGGCACCGGCCTTGGCGAACAGAAACGCGTTAAAAAAAAMCAGCAGCGAGCAGAAAGCGAGGTTATTCAGAGGGCCTTGTCAGTCCAGAAGAAGCGGAGGGCCACCGACTTAGCAAATAATTGCTGCTGTGTTTGCTGGATAGCAATATCCTAGTAATTATTCCAGGAGCTACTTACTTAGACTAGATGCATGTAACTGGAGAAATGGCGTGCAGATGCTACAAGGATTCCGTGTAGCCGGGTAATAGCAGCATTAATATTCGCAGGCAACTAAAGCAGTCCGTGTCTTCCACTTGTCCCCGTGCTGCAATTGCTTTTACTCCGAGTCCCAGTTGCATAAGGGGAATGGGTCACATTCCTCTGTTGAAAATAGTGAAGCTGAAGGTACAGATACTGCATGTGGACGGGATCCCTAAAGGGAGGGTATTTTGGACAATCACTTGAAGCGCTGGCAGTCCTCCCCCTTGCAGGCACCGGGAGAGCCTGGCGGTTGGCATTCCCTCCTGATAACAGTAGTGCTATAGCATCAGCCCATCGTGCCCATAAACAAAGCGAGGCTTCTAGGGAGAGGTAATATCTTTTATTAGATTAGACCAACTGCTATAACGGTCAAGTTTTCAGGCACAGTTTCAACCCTTCATGTCCAAGAATGCTTTTCGAAGCTGGATCAGTTGGTTTTAAAAAGTTTCTCTCCCACAGACCTTCCATGGGTATTTGCAGAGAAACCCAACTAACCCATTCAGTTTATTGAGCTGCTGAAGGGTTCAGGAAGCTTCTGGTTTACAGAAATCAGTTTTAAGAAAGCTAATTATTTGGATATATCATATAAAGGAATAAGAAGACCAAAGTTCTTGTTTGTTAGAAATCTGTTTTTTAGGCTATGTCTAATCAYAAATAATGAAATTTTAGGAAGTTTCTCCAGATAATGGCATGTGCATACTATAGTTATGGGGTTTTTGCTGCTGAATTGAAAACAAGAACAAACAGGAAGATTTCAAGATCAAAGAATGTATGTTCCAGGTTTACTTTAAAGGATATAGCTTTATCTGCCTTTTGCTATAATCCTTGTCATTGACTATTTTGAACATTACTTTCAACAGAGAGGAAGTTTTTCTCACTTTCAAGATGAGATTTCTCATCTTGAGTTAGTTGTTAAAATAGCAAATATTTTTAAGAAGAAAAATGGTATTAAATATTAATATGCACAAATGCTAATTATTTARGGAATGAACACTGCAAGTAGTTACTAATTCCTGTTTTTTTACATGACTAAGCATGAAAAAACATGCATGTATGACTAGTCTGTATGTAGCACATCACACCTTTTTATTCCAACTACATTTGCAATTTCTTTAACTGATTACAAATAAAATCCATCTTTGTATTGCCAGTGTGTAGTAAATCAGTGATATATTTGTCTGGAGCCTGTTCAGGAAGATAATACATAATTTCCTCAAAATCTTGTTGAGTTTAGGTTACATCTTTATCAGCTGTATCAGCTCTAATACTTCGATTCAAAAGAATCTAACACACCTTTGTGCTATGTTTAAAACAAAATAGTAACCTAAAAAAACCCTTCAGTTCTGGTATTGGAAAATTGTTTCAGTTATTCCTGATTTGATTTGTATTTTGACAATAATGTGAAGGGGGAGGATATTTTGTATTTAAAGAAAATAAGGTAGAAAATGTAAAAGTAATAACAAGGTATTTGTTCTCCTTCACTTAATTTTGGCAGGGAGACATTTGATTTGTATACAGCTCCAAGGACTCCTGGTTTGACAGAATTACAGATGGATCCCAGACATGGAATGTACCCTGTCTTTACACATAAGCCTTTCATGGGTTTGTGGTGCTCCTTTTGATCTGGCTTGGAACGTGCAGTTCAGTGGTCCTAAACAATTATAGCTGCAGAAATATTTTATAAACTAGTTTTGGCCTTTTTGGCAGTAGCTTTGCAACTATAAATGGAAAATCATTCATGGGTAGGATGCCAATTTGTTTTTTTGATGTGCAAAATATTTCTGTGAAAGGGTCCCTGAGCAAGCATAAGTTTATCAAGCACAGAAATACGGAAGTTCCATGGGAGTTTTTACTTGCAGTATAGACGCAGTAACAACTTTTGGCTATTTTTTAGTGTTTATCGGGAATGCAGTGCCACATCATCAGATATTGTAGTGGTGGCGTTAATGTGCTCAAACATATGCCTGTGGTCATTGCAGGTCTTCTGTATGGGACTGCCAAAATGCATCTGTTTGCATTATGTAACCACAGGAATGTTGCCAAGAATGCTCTAGTAGTGAAAATTCAATAAGGTTGATGAGAATATCTGTGCTCTCAGGTCCCTCAAGTTCTCTTTGTATGTCAAATACTGAAAGCTCCTAGCCATCTTAGTRACCCTTCTCTGGACTCTGTTCTGTCTCTCTTGTGTTTAGGAAGAGAACAAACTGAATACAGTAGTGCACAGGTAACCTCGTATGTGCTGAATYGAGAAGAACTGACATTTCCCTTGACCTGCTGGCTGCTCTTGCTAATGCAGTCCAAGTGCTAAGTCTTCCTTGCCACAGGGGCACAGTGMTAACTTTGAATTTGTTTTCCACTGAGACCCCTCAAGTCCTCTCCTGTAGAACAGYTAGTCAGTCTCAGCCTGTTGTCTTGCAGTAGTGTATTGTCTCAGGTGCAGGAGCTTGTATTTGTCTTTTTTGAACTTCAAGACAGTTGTTCCATTCAAGATTCAAAACTCCACTCCTTCAGCATGTTGAGGTCTCTCTGAATGGCAGCTCTGCCTTCCAGTGTACTAGCAGACCCTCTGGATTTGGTGTCATAGCTGCACTTGCAAAGGTCTCATCATGCAGGTAACAGATGAAGATGTTACATGATATTGGCATCAATATTGTTGCTAGGTAACACCACTTGTAACCATCTACCAGTTGGACTTCAAACAGTTGTCCTCTACCCKTTGAGCCAAATGATTTTGTCAATTTTTCACCCATTATGTAGTCCCTCCTGTCTATATTTTCCCACTCTGGCTGCAAGGATACTATGGGAGACTGTCCAAAGCCTTGCTATAGTCAAGGAAAACAACATCTTCTCTCTTTCCTTATCCATAGAGCCAGTAACTTGATTAAGCAGAATTTGCCCTTGGTAAATAAAAGCTAGCTGTTCTCAGTCACATTCCTGTCATCATATGGAAATGGTTTCCATGAGTACTTGCTCCACTGTTTTCCGAGGGACTGAGGCATGGCTAACCAGTCTGTAGTTGTCCAGATTTTCCTCCTCCTTTGCCACTTTGTAAGATAGATGCAACATTTTTGTAATCAYTAGGAACCTTTCCTGATCACTATGACCATTCCCAAGTGATCGAGGGCGGTCTAGCAATGACATTTGCTAGCAATCTCAGTACTGTCAAATGTGTTCTGTCCAATCCAATGAATTTGTATAAGTCCAGTGTATTTAAATTATCCCTAACTTGACTGTTGCTACTAGATACGGAGATCTGGGAGGCCTGAAAACAGACACCACCTGTCTTAAGACTAAGAAGTCATTGGATGGCTGTGTCCTTTGTCACAAGGTCACTTGCCCTATTGAGCAGCACGCCTGGGTTTTACTTGGTTTCCCTTTTGCTGCAAATGTACTTACAGAAGTCTTCCTTGATACTCAATGTGCATTGTGTTTGAGCTCCTGTATGTATTTGAGCTCCCTCATGTATTTCCCATGCAGCTAAGGCAGGGCCTTGCTATACCTTGCTTGTTTTCTTGCAAATTAATATGAATAACAGATATGACTGACCTCTGCCAAGTCTTGGATGCAGGTTGTTAGGACATTTCTTCAGCAACTTCACTGCTTTCCTTTTGACTAGTGAGTTTGTAAAATCAGCCCCTCTGTGTTTTATTTGTTGGCTTTTAAAGAACATGTTAGAATGATGCATGACTAGAGAAAGATGATGACAGCTCTATCAGTAATAGACCTTAAATTTCCAAATGTGGTACATTTTTTCTCCTTTATTCACTCAAAACTGCGAGTGAACTCAATGAAATAGCTGCCAAAGATGACACCTACCACTGAGAGCTTCAGCTTCTGCTTTCAATCACGTTTCCAAAGCAATAAACAGGATTTTTCTTGTGTCCTGTCTAGGTGGCATATATCTATTGTTTAATCTCCTCATGCTCTCCCCTCCCACATATACAGATATGCAGCTTTGGTTGTATTATATATTATCAGTGATGATACATATGTTCTGGTGGAGATTGTCTATTTGCTATCTGGCACTGGGAACTTTGCTAAAAGTTTAATGTTTAATACGGCTACAATTGCTATTTTTCAGACCAGGCTACATATAATACATATAGATAACTTCTATTGGCAGTGTTTTGATTAGGTGTTTGGGTCAAGGGCTGTAATAATTATATAATATATATCACACACACACACACACACACACACACACACACACACACACACACATATATATATAATTAATAACATAGTCATCAACTACATAGGTATATGTAATATGTATATATATATAATATCACAATTATTTGATTGTTACGGAAGCAATGCTCCTTTGAGACAATTAGGATTTAGTACTTGGTAGTAATAATAAATCTGTATAATCAATAAAAAATGACCAGAGCAGTAGATGGGATATCACCAGACTTCAAAGGATTTATATTTTAGTACATGCTGGATTTCTGAAAAATATCRTACACTTCTGTCACTAGTGAGCTGATATGATACATTTCAACATTCCTGGAGGATGGTGGATGAAATCACAAACATGTTCTTTATGGGTTCTGTTTCATGTCAAGATTAATCTACCTGTCCATGTATTTTGTTCTTGGTGAGAKGTGTTCAGCTCATAAGCTAGAGGCATGAGCAGGAGGGGAGCAATCCAAAGATATCTGTGAGTTAAGAATCATCTTATTCTGTGTCTAAAATGGTAAAAGTATCTSATCTATGATGGAGTCTCTTATATAAGTAATACAAATAATAGAAATGAAGAATGTCTATTTCATACAAAAGGTTATGATGGGATGGAAACTACCTATGTACAAGTGTCTGATGAGAACATGTGTAAGCTTAGGGAAAGAATACTGACCTTGTATTGGAGAATGCTGACTTAAGAGTAGGCAAAGAATGTAGCCCCATTTATACACAACTAGCAATACCAGGACTGGACTAGTGCTGTCAAGAGAATGTTAAATGACTGGAAAGACAAGTGGAAAACGAAGTGTTGTACCATGTCTGGAAATGAGAGGCTTTAATAGCTCAATCTATTTTACTTCTTCAGGAGAAGGTTTAGAGGTAACCTTTTRACATGACAGTCTAGAAGTATCTCTGTTTTTTTCCTAGTATTTGATAACTGTTAAGTCTCACACAGGAAGAGTTCCCCAACCTGATAACTGGAACAAAAAGTGTAAAGTGCAGGTAAGTTACACAGAATAATTGTAAATGTGGTCCACTGTTCCTTGAGGACCTAGAAATGAAACAGTACTTAAAAATAGAAGGCCAAAAGATATGCTYTTAGGTACAGAGAAGTTTCTTGATACAGAATTTGAGTTAGATACCGTGACATAGTTTTTAAGGAAGTCTGACTGAAAAGTCTCTCCGGCATTAATAATTACGATGCAAAGAGCGAGGACCTCCACAGAACCGAGTTCTTCAGGACTACATGTTCCACAGCCATACAGRTGCGTATTATATTCAGTAGAGATACTACACAATTTCAACAGCTGTTGACCCTGTTTCAAAAGGACGTTGAAGAATTAAAGAGGGATCAATAAAGGGTATTGAGAATGGCTAAGGATATAAAACAAAAATCTCTTCTAAAAGATTAGACTTTTTTTCACTTTAGAGAGGAGATTAAGAAAAGTGATGCAGTAAAATAATGGTCTAGGTATAGTAGCTTAGATGACTGTGTTCTCYGTCATCTAACATGAGCACAGGAACATCAAGGAAAATTAAAAGGTAACATTCAAAACTGATAAAACACAACTTGCAATTACCTCTATTGATAAAACTTGTAATTAAATTGTGGAACTCACTGTCACATCACAAAGGCCAAGAGTGTAACAAGATTAGAAAGGGTGTTTGGTAGTTTTAGGGATAACAAGAGTATTCGGAGTTGTCATAACTAGAAGATAAAAATAATAGAAGGGCTATTAACTCCCACGTTTCAAGGTGGAAATCATTTTCTTTTTTTTATCCAGTGGAACAGGTTGAAATTGACATTGGCAAATTCATGGATAAGGAGTGTGAGTAAGTAGCAGATGATCCACAATTGCCTCTTCTGKGATCTTTGTATGGAGTGAGCCAAGGTGCTGGAATAGTTTGTATAATAAGGTAATTCCTAAAGTCCCATATTTGGCCAGTTTAATTCCGTTTGTTTCAGTAGTGTTAAACTGCTCTAATGATGTGAAGAATTGATGGCAGTCTTCTGTTCAATACACTGAACTTGTGATGGACAAGGTCAGTATTTCCTGCCATATCATCTTTGTACCCATGGAATTAGTAAGACTTCATGAAGTGGTTTGCAAGTTTTGTGTTTGCCCACATGCAAACAAACAAAATGGAGAGAGGAGAAAGGGGAGTAAAAAAGAACGTCCAAGGTTTAGCCTATTTTTTGTTGGTTAAAAAAAAAAATCCCCACATGACTAGTTGCAAAAGTAGATCCATAGATAATCCCTCAGTTCCAATTTGAGAAACACTGGAGTGGATGACTTCTTAAGATGCCTTGTAGAAATTATAATTCTAGAAGGACATTTACTACATAGGATGAAGAAATAAAAAATTGTTCTTGTGTCTCTTAAGTTTTAAAGAGTGTTAAAATACAGATCAAAGTGGATTCATGTCTACCTTCCCTTTTCAAAATTCTGCACAAAAGTGAAATATGACGAATATATAACAGTCTTAGCTGAATTGTGGATATAATAGCTATAATATTTAGATCATTGGATCTCTGACTTGATCTAAAAGACATATKGCTGTGTTCCTAGTAAAATAATTCAGTAATTTATTAATCATAAATTGGTTCCAGAAGCCAGTAGCGGTACTGCTATGGTTTTCTATCCTGAAAAWCAGATAGAAATATTTAACTAGCTTTATACAATAATTATAATAATAATATAGAAAATAGTGAAGAGTCTTGCAAGAAAAGAGACTTCTATACAGGAAGCCTTTGTGTACTAAAAGATGTCAGCTATTCACTTGATCCGTCTTGAATCTTGAGCCTAAATTTAAAGTCAAGTTTYTAACATCAACATTATAGAACAGAATGTAATATGATCTTACTTGGTCCAATGCTACTAATTTCTACTCTCTATAGAGCTATATTTGTAATTTTAAATGTGAGAGATGTCATTTAATATAGATTGAGAGGAGAGGGCTTTTGTGGGCAGTGGACATATTAAATCAAGAACTGTTAAAAGGATAGACAGTTGTGATATAGACATGAYGGAGTAAATTCACATTTTAAGTGTAATAATGCAGATACATTATAGAACAGCTGTTTAAGTTTCTAGGCACTGTTATAAAAGCTTTTAGGGCTTCATGAGCCAGAATTGAGCTATGTAAAATCATTCATGCTTTTTGTGCTGCTTTTACATCATGATCACTTTCTGTGTGCCTCCATCTTGACTTCAGCTTCTGAAGTGTTCTGTAATGAAAAGACTACTTTAGAGTTATCCTAAATACAGAAATAAAATTTGTCCTTTGAACCACATACAGAAGGAACTGCCAGATTACTTTGAATGGGTGTGCCTCAAGGTTTGACTGACAAGCTACCAGTGTTCCCAATCTTTATGTAGATAATGGAATGTAATTATTAACCAGTGAAAAWCCTAGTCCTGCATGTGCGCCTCATATGTAGTCTGTTGCAGAATTATCTCTAGTCACCACTACTTTCATTAGTATCAGCCACAGCCCATATCACTAGCTAACTGAATTGGTGTGTGTGTCTTTGTACTAAAGATCCTCAGTAATATGCTAATGTATATAATTGACAACAGAAGTTCCATGTGGARAAGAAGGTTATGTCTGAGTACATTTTTCTCTAAGAGTAATTACTCTTGTCAGCATAGGTTACACTTTTATTTTTCAAAGTCAGAACAAATCTATGGGAAGAACAATTGCATTTAGCAGATGTAAAAAGCTGATACCTGGTTTGTTAATATAGTATTAAAATTAAAAAAATCATGAGAAGGAATGAGTATCATTAAATGATCTTTGATCAAGGCTCAGTCRAATGCACTCCAACTTTTGTACTATAATTATAAAACTTAGCAGCTGTCCTTGTTCAGTGTTTTAGATAACTAAGGTATGTACCATAAACCACATATGAMTATGTGATTAAAGGAAAATTTTCTATCTTATCTGTAGTAGTATACTAACTTTATGATCATAATTTTGCCTTTTCTGTTTTGTTTTCATGAACTTTGCAAAGATTATCTTAGCTTATGTTAAGTCAATCAATATCTTCAGTTTTTTTAAATTGCTTCCTAAATGTTAAAATCTAACAATAAATATGCTGCAATTAACTATTCCGCTTTCTGAAAGGGTGAATTTATTCATATTTCAAGCTTGCATGTGTCTTGTATCTGATCTAAAAATGTGTACACAGAAAAATAAGATATCGCAATTGGATAGCAAAAGCTGAGTTGTAGAAGAAGAAAGATATGTCCATTCTGACATACGTCCATTTGGCCATGGGTCTATTTGTCCATTTCAGCTGTATTGTCTTTTATTGCTTTCCTATGTACATTTGTTTTTGAGATCAGACATGAGACTTAACTAGCTTTGAATATAAATGGAGAGCCTTCCAAAAAGCCTGATTTTGAGGAGGTGGGGGCTCAGTATYCTGTTAATATCATTATGTACAGTTAGGAAGTAATTCAAGTCTATAAAGACGTGTCTGCTGCCATTTCAGGCAGCAGGAGTAGCCTGTCTGGCCTCTTCTTGCTGCTCCTGAACGACGCAGGTGTCATTTAGGTCCTCTGTCATCTCCTTGCTTGATATGAAAGCCTTAGATACRCTATGATATCTGAAGTATTAGGTGCCTGTGTTTAGATACCTGAATCCCTTTTACCTTTCAGTAACTGTGTTTCTTTAAAATTTTCTTGTTTTTTGTTCTTTGTGTTTTGAGTTTACTCTAGTTTTTCAGATGCTCCATGGATGTACAATCAGAATTGTAGTCAGATTGGTGTTGATATGGAACATGGGACAATCATTGCTACCTAAATCRTGGTTTTGTCTACATGGAAAATAAGGACATATTTGAGGTCATTCTCAGCTCTGTTTAGATCAGTCACTTCAGTATAAATCCTTACACTCAAGTCCTAATAACTGTTTAACTCTGCTGAATTAGGAATGACATTGACCTGAAACCTCTGTATCTTTCAGCCTTCTGCAGTGTGTTAGGAACTACCTGTGATCATATATCAAGTAAGAGTGCTGCTTGTTGACCTATTCCCAGTTCCCAGTTACATTTTTTTTTCTGTGCTTCCATGTCATTTTCKCTATGTTAGCAGCAACAAGTTTGAGACAAGAGACAGTTATGCCATAGACTGAAGACTATTTACCAAAAGCTAGGCATAGCTTTCATCCTGGTTGCCCACCTTGTAGAACCTCCCAGGAAGGTTTTGTTGTCTGCTCCCATATATTTTGTGAAGTAACGATGCTTTTCAGCTTATGCAGGAGTCTATACTTTGGAGCACAAAATTTCTTGGACACCAATATAGAGTCCTCTAATAACGTTTATTGATCTTAGGCATGTTCAGCAGTTAAGTGATTCTTGAGAGTAGGCGGTGTGAATTATGCTTGAGCCTTAAGAATCTAACTTTGAACTGAAATCACAATTTAAACATTCTGAAAATGTCTCTTGTGATTGCAGTAGTCTTGTGCGAAGGAGTAATACTGCACTCTAAACTCTAGTCCAGAGGTCATTTCTGTATTTTTGTATAAAAGGATACTGTTATATTGGGATATAAAATGTATATTTTATGTGAGATSAAAAGGAACAAAGTTGTTTGCAGGTAGGACAATGATACAGAAAAAAGATATTGAGAGATCAGGTAGTAGCATTGAAGATGGAGCTAAAGATGTGTTTTAGCTGCTACTAATGTAGGAGGTATATAATAATTGCATAGTGGGTGGGGCTGGAAAATGAGAGTGAGTGAGTGGCTTGGACTGCTAGGAAGTCAGTAGAAAAGCAGGAGATATGTACAGCGTTGCTTAGGTTAGAGGATGATGACTAGGACTTCCTTTTGGATGACATCTGAGAGGGAAACTGATGCTAAGCTGTACTGCCTGTGTTTCCACAAATAGCAGGGACAGCTGAYGGTGTTCTGCTTCTACAGACTTTGGTCGCAGTCCTGAGCCTGGCAATATTTAGCAGTTCAGAACCTGCATGTAAGAAGGTCTATATTGTCAGCAAGCTAAGGCTGAGGTATTTGATGCTCTAATAAATGGGATCATTGTTATTATATAGAGTTTGGGTTATCTCATTACTTGGGGAAGCTTTGTCTTCTTCACTCTTGATATTCTCACTTCGCTTGGAAGTCCCAAGATACTGTTTTAATAGRTGGGCTAGCAGTAAAGTGTGTTATTAAAATAAATTGTTCCAGCTAAATGCACTCATCTTTCCGTAACCCTTCAATGAGGTGTCAGCCATGTTTCCAGAGTGGAAACCAACTGGAATATGCGCAATTGTGTACTGCTGTCATACAAATTTTGGCCACATAAACATAAAACGGAATTGATCATTGGATGGAATAATGACAATATGCATTAACAATTCTCCCTTTAATTGGTGCTGCTCTTGCAGCTGTTCCATTATTTTGCCTTAGACTAATCATCTAGATCATCACATTTCTCTCTTTGAACCGTTGGCAAAGAAAATTCCAAAGGATAAGAAGAAAAGCTAATTCTGAGTCTTCAAAATGAACTGAAATTCTCAAGGACTCAGACTAACCATATTCATCATTTTAGAATTCTTGGGAGAAATTTATCCTGGCCTGCTTATTTTACAGTATTTATTTTTAATTTCTGCATTTTCATTAACTAATCTTGGAAAAGAAAATWTTTCAGTATTATTATATGGTACAAATACATGCTTAGTTTTGTTCCAAATACAGAACAGAAAAACATGCTGAACATTTCTGCATATTAAAAATTTTGTTACCTGCCTCTTCTAGCATAATTGATATTCCTGCCATCTCTTTGTAGCAACAGACATAAGAACTAGGATTTCTTTATTCCTGATTTTTATTAAAAATCTCTTATTATCTTCAATGCTATCGACCACATAATATTTCTGCTTATACTTTTAATTTCCCTTGCTACCTGATCTTCTTAACGTCTGCTTTACATTTTTTGATTCCATATTTAATTAATATTCTTTGCCATCTGTCTGCAGGGAAATTGAGTATATCTATATTATTAATACTTTAAAAAGACAAATATGAGAAATTTAATAATAAATTTCTACATTTTGAAAATGTGTGAAATGTATGGACTGAAGGTAGTGCCTCTATAGTTTAAATCTAAATCCTCATCATTACTAATTGGTTCTACACTCAAAAAGAAGGGAATGAGTCAATGTTGTATTGCTTGCCATACCATTGCTTGTCATACCATTTCACAGAAGATGAAATTCCTGATGAAATAAAAGAAGTTGTTCCTGTAGTTCCTACTGTGAATGTTGAAGTCCATTTTTAGGTATATTAAAAATACTTGTTTGAGGACACTCGTAGACCTGAGGCATCAGATTAACTGTTGTTAATTCCTTCAGTTCTGTGCCTTGCCCTGGAGATGGCCACTGCTACCCTTGGGGCTAAAATGTCTGATGCACTTGTTGATACATCTTGCTGCAGTTTTCAGGTGAGGTCASTAATGTAAAGAGATCTCAGTGTAGAATCATTTTAGCTGAAAATTTTCATTAAAAAATGTTGAAACTCTTAATTTGGAGCCCAGTTTCTTAAATTTATGTTCATTCAAAACCAGTCAAAATATAAAATGTTAGACAATCTCAGTAATATCAGTTTTGCAAGCCTCTAATAATTCACAAAAGAGAAGCGGTTATACCTTCGGCCATTTGATGTCATGTTAGTGGACACTTTTGCATTTGTTCCCCCAGAGTTTGACGAAAGATTTCAGATCCTGTTCTAGTTTCTTATGTATGTCCTGAATTTTCTCCACTGAATTCAAAAGGATTTACATTGCTATAAGGGAGATTTAAATCAGGCCATTGCAGAGATACCTATGCAGCTGTGGTCTCACAGCCTATTGCTTTATATGATTCTCATTACATACTTCATTTTGCTGGAGCAAATGGACCTTTGTTTTTCCCTTTTACCAAAGRCGAGGAACAAGGACCTATCAGCCTTGAGGTTCATATTTTAAAAGAGTAGWCCTGAATGATTTCAGTGAAATACTTGGCTTTGTTTTAAATTTCATTCCTCAAATTATATTGTGTTTCTCACATACCTTTTTTTTCTGTTTGTATGGGTCCATCATTATCCATGTTTCCAAGCTTTACATTTTGAATCACAGAATCACAGAATGGTTGAGGTTGGAAGGGACMTCTGGAGATCATCTAGTCCAGCCCTCTGCTYAAGCATGRTTACCTAGAGCATATTGCACAGGATCATGTCCAAGCAGGTTTTAAACATCTCCAGGGATGGAGACTCTACAGCCSCCACGGGCAACCTGCTCCAGTGCTCAGTAACTCCCAAAGGCTGRGGCTGAGGGTGGGTTTCGAACCCACRYGTGCGGAGCACAATGGATTAGCAGTCCATCGCCTTAACCACTCGGCCACCTCACCTCAGGGGTAAAGGGAAGTTATGATCAGTGCGAGGATTATATAAAGAACAAATGGATTTTTGTTGCCTGTTCTGATTTCAGGATTACACGTTACAGAAAACAGTATGTCATAACACATTGAGATCTACTGGATAACATTTTATGAACTGGCATGAYGTACTGTAAAAGTGTGATAAGGAATCATAGAATGCATTAGAAGTGAATGGAAAAGCTTTTTTCGTAGAGCAGTTGTCACGGTAATGAGTCTGTTCTTAAATTCAAACTTCTAAATGCCATAATAATGTTAGTAACAATGAATACTGTACCAGGTGAGCACACCGTGTAGATAGAAAGTGGCAGCTGCTGCAGGCTGGAAACGTGCCACTTGGAGCTTGGAGATACAGTATTGGAAAATGGCTGGAGATGTACCCTTGGAAGGAAGCTGTTCAGCCAAAGGCATCCCACTGCATGGGACCACAGTTGTGGGTGACCCTCGCTGGGACACCCCTGAGGGACTTTGGCTGCAGGCTACCCTCGCTGGAGAGATTTACTAAGAAACACAGAGGCAGGAAACCTTAAAGTAGCAAAGTACAAGAAGAATAAAAACAGCAATGAGCAAAATGCAGCAGAGGAAAATCAGTAAGTGTTATTTAATTGTTTATCCTCTTTTTTGTTTATTTTTTTCAGCGACCAAAAGTTTGTGTTAATTCGCAAAAAATTGCATTAAGTGAAAATTCCTGAGTCAGACAGTTTATCCATAGCACCATGGCTGTGAATAGGTATATGCTCTGCAAATAACTGTTGCAGCTGAAGACACCATAATATTGCTTCTTTGGAACATGCTGTTGTTTTCTGCTGTAGTTTATGCTATCCTGGTATTCAGCTGGAATTTTCCATGAGTACCTTCTTCTGACAGAATCWGCTAAGCTATCTTAAATAGTTTAACAATTTGAAGTCATTTAGCTGATGCGGCCTAAAACAGACTAGGAAGCACTTCACATGTGGTTTAGTGCAGGTGAATTGTTAAAGGAAAAGCACGGAAAATGTCATAGAGAAGCATTAGTTTTATTCTGCTAGTGACACCTGCATTTCGTAAAGTAGAAGAGGCCTCACTTGACCGACAGAAGAGAGAGCCTGTTGATTGCTACAGCACTTCATTTTGCAGAACTGCACATGTGGTAGTCTCCAGCAGCGGTGTGATGATGAATACCTAGGGATCATTGTACCTTCGGGTAGCATGGGGTATATCTTTTCTTATTTCTAGTGTTATACTGCTATGGATTGATAGCATCTATCACATCTTCCTGTGCCAAGTGAAAAACTTACTGCTTTTCTTCTGAAGGCTACGTACTGCTTCTGGTGCCTAAAGCAAGCTTGTTTAGAGCTACTTTTGATATTTTAACCCTTTTGTGGATTTAATTTCTTTCCTGCTTTTAAGTTAGATGTGTTTCACTTACCAGCGCATTCTCTGAGTTGTATTTCTGGTTCCCTAGGCCCTGCTTACCTGTTTGGAGATAGAAGACATGCTCATGCAGGAAGTCTCTGAGTCACAGATTGCTGGAGGCTGGGAGAGTGTATAAAGGAAGTAGATTCTGTGCTTCCCTCTTCATGTGCTCTGCCCTAGGCATCTGCTAGCAGTCATTGTTAGGAACTGCATACTGGGCTAAACAGATCTTTGGTTTTGCCTAGTATGGCTGTTCCTATGGTTTATTTCTATATGGCTCTAGGAACATAGTGGCCACTCTGTCAGTTTGTAGCTGGTGCAAACTTTTCAAAAAGCTGGTGCAATGGTACAATGAAGAGGTAGGGTAGATGCTCATCACTGATAGAGAAAGATCAAAGGAGGAAAGAATATATTAATAACACAAGGCAAGAACTGAGGAAGAGAACATATGAAAGGGGTGCCGTAGGCACAAACTATACAATAAAAACAATACCAAATGTTTACACAGGGAATTTTAAGAACAAATAGAGATGGCAATTTTTGAAAATGGTAAGAACAAGATATCATGAGAGAGGGTCAATACTGTCAATGCCTGGAGCGCATCCCCCTGTAATAGTTTAGGTAGTTAAGTTAAATAGTTTAGCTGGCTGAGTTCAAGGTCGGCTCTGTCACTGGTAAGAGCTGATGTGAAGGAAGCTAGAAGTGAGGACCTGCTCCTCCTTTCCCTTTGGGAGACTGCTGCATTGCAGCCGTGTAGCAGCTATGTCTACACCCAGGCTCCTACCTTTGGGAATCTGACCTTGACGCCCCCAGCTCTGCTTCCTGGCTTGGCTTCAGACCTACCCCATCACTGTGGACTTGCTGGGTTATCAATGTGTCTAACCCCAACCACTGTCCTTGGCCCAGTGACTGGTCCTGACGCAGACTTGCTGCTCTGCATCCCAGCTCCTTGTTGGCGACTTCACTGCTCACTCCTGCCTTGTTACTGCACTCCATTCCTAGCTCACCTTCCTTTGTGGAGCAGCTGACTCCCCCTGCTCTCTAACAAATATATTATCAAATCAAAAGGCTAAAGAAATACGTTGGGGAAATACTGTGAGTCCCCATTAGAAGGACAGATTTTTACTGTTTCACCAATTCACCTGTTCAAAATGCTTCAGTCATCAAAGTGTGAAATTTATAATTGTTCTGTTGATGTGTATGTTTGTGTGTATTTGTGGTTTGGTTGAAACTGGTATTTTTTCATTTGAATCAGACAAAGGTGGAGTCAGGGTGTTTTCTTCCAGGCGTTTATTTATCATAGCTTAGAGTTTGCTTTGTTGTTCAAATAGTATGTGACTCCACCCTTTCTCATTATTACTAAGCAAGGATATAATGCTGCTTAAGAGACTTTCTAAGGTCACACTAATGAAGCCTGGTATCAGATTGCTTTCTAATACACTTAGGCTTTGAGAGAAAATGGTGAGATTGTAATTGTATTATGACTACAAAAACACATTAGAAGAAAATACAATGTCGAAGGAAAATTCTTATACTAACCTGTTCGTTGTTTATTTGAAATTAAATTGTCGCCTTTTGGTCCATTCCTAACATTTTCTGTAGCTAGCCTATGACAGTCCAGGATATTTAAAAATGTGCAGGGTTGACCTCCTGAAAGTATTTCACAGAAATAAGCAGACAGTCAGTGCAACCATACCTTTATCTCCCACACAGACAGTCTACAAAAAGTATGATGGAGGAAAATATTGCTTTATGCTGAAAGTGTCACAAATCACACCCAATGTCTCCAGTGCAAATGCAGAGCTCCAGGAAGCGATGTGTTTCCTTCTACCCCACTATTCCCTGCAGGGTGATGCAACTCAGTACTGTCTTCAGTGTAGAACAGTAGCTACAACCAAGGGTTAGTGCTTGAAAATTATGCGTGAAAATGAAAATTGACCTTGTTAGCTACTTATATATATGAAATTGAGTCATAAATTTGCTTTGTTTGGCCCTTGTCCTTTGTAGCAATTCTAACAGATTCTCAAAAGTCCTAAAGTAGCAGGGAAGAGGGGAAGTGGAGTAGACAGAAACCAAAGTAAATTATCAGTTTCCTAGTGAGTTCTGCCTGTTTGCTTCGTGCTACAGAAATATACTTTTTCGGACAGCAAAACTCAGTACTAAGGTGGTGGCTGCTAGAAATTAGTCTATTGCGGTGTTTGGTTGTGTTGCACCCAAATACAGAAAGTAAGTAATCAAAGTTTTAAATTTCTCCTGAATAGTAAATTCACTTGTTCTTTTGCCAGATGTTTGGTTGCTCTAATTGTTTTTTTTTTTAGGAGAATTTTAACAATTACTTCACTAGTTAGACTTCACTTATTAGTAGGAACAAAGATCCCTCCATCACCCTTGCAGAGAGCACAATATCCCAAAGCAAAAGGAGGAACTACACAGGGGAGAGGATTTTTCAGAGATCAGGGAGGAACATTTCTCGTAGATGACTAATAAAAAGGGAYGGGCAAACCTTGTGTTGCTTTGAGGTTTTGTGAACCTTGTGAACTGTGATTTTGGTTTCATAGGGTTTGTGAATTGTTCCCTCTTCCACTTTGCCCCTCTCCCTGTGATATTTTTAAGGATGGGGGGTTTGTTGTTGCTTTTTTATGGTAAAAGAGAGTACATTTCTTTATGTAATACTGTTTGAACAACCTTTCCAGGAGTTCATCTGGTTCTCAGCGTAGTGTTGAATGAGAGTAGTTTTGTGTCCATATCACCTCCACTTTTTTTCAATATTTGCATTTTAGTCTCACCTCCACTTTTTCTCAATATTTGCATATTAGTCATATATTCTTCTCAATATTAAAACAGAATATATGAAGGGACCTTTGGGACACTATCAATGGCAACTACATCTTCTATAGGTCTATCCATCTCCAGTTTTAAATTAGAATTTTTTCCCTTACTCTTCCTTTAATTTAAATAATCCTACTTTGTACAGTCCTATAGTATGTTATTTTAAAATGATTGTAATAGTATGTAACATATGTCCTTTCTGCCCCATTTTGCAATCTCTCACCTGGTCTTCAAAACTGCAGATCAGAACCAAGGACTCTGCAGAAGTCATTGGTAAGGACCTTGCAACAATAAGGCAGCTCCTTGGACTTCAAGGTATTTAAGTGGGTTTTGGAAAAGAAAAACATACTGTTTTTTCATTGTCATCTGTATGAATGGAAATCCTCAGACTGATTCTGAAGAAGATAGTTTTATATTGCTGTCTCCTCACTTAAAACTCTGTTATACAATACATGACTATTTCATGTTTTAAAAAGGTTAATTTATTGTTTATACTGCTACCACTTTGCATTTGGAGCTGTAAGGGGAAAAACAACCTCAGACATTGCCCTGGGATGACCTGCAAGAAAATAGTCTATAATGTGAGAACTTTGTTTAGTGAACTGTGACTTGAATATCTTCGTCTTCTAAATGGAACAGGAATTTTTGTGTTGTTTCTTTACAAGATATCATTTTGGTGGATCATTGTTATGTTCTGTATTTTACCTTTAGCAGGTATAAATAGCAGAATAATGAATTCCAGCTGTCCAATCAAAGAAAAGTAAAAACTATTTTCTGTTTATAAAGTATACTAATTGAGATCACGATATGCAGTTTAATTGTTTTGATAAATACTTTAATATTCCATTTCTAAACAGTTCATCTTTTAGTGGAGGAGGAGGAGTGAGGGATTTAGTAATTTGCCAAAAATGAAGACATATTTTCTAATTACTCAGATTAATCATTAGCATCGGCTCTTGTGAAGAATCCCCTAAGGCCCAAATATATATATAAATTTTTAAAAGGAAGTAAAGCTTTTCTTTAAAATAGAACTTAAAACAGAAATTGAAGCCAACTTTGATGAAAGCTTCTTACATTTTAAGCTGACTGTAGGGTACATGCCAAATAAATGTGGAGTGTTGCAAAACTCAGAGCAACAGAGCACAGTCTGTATACTGCCAAGATACAGGAGAATTGTCTAAAAGCTCTTGGTGCAATTATAATAAATGAAATATGCAAACCATGTTGTGTAGAATTTCTGCACTGTTTACTATTCTGCAATGAAAGGATTTCTCAATGGAGAAAATGACTTTTACAAGACCTGGAGATTTGTAATAGAAACTAGTACCTTTTGAATATATAACTTGAAAAAAAWTGAAGCTCTTTAGTTGAATTCAGTTCTTTATGCAAGAATATCCTTTTCATTTGCATTACTGCAACAAAATTTAATATTAGGACCACCGGCAGAGATATGATTTACTACAAATAGAAGGATAGATTGGCAGATTTATATTCCCTAAGCACTTTCCCACAACAGCTCCTCTGATGACAAGCCAACCTAGCAGGTTTTGGCTTGTAGTTTCGGTGGTTTGCAAACTGTTTCATTTTGAAAGTATGGGAGTTACTCAACACCGGGGGCCAAATTATGATCTGAATTGTGCTGGAGTTACACTCATGCTTCTCTAGTTATTATTTTGGAACAACTGCTAATTTACACTGCTGTTCAGATCATGATCTGGTCCAGTTTTCTATACATCATGGAAGGTGGTTACAAAAAGAAAGTGAAATTCATCTAATTGGTGGTAGATAGATGGAAGAAGTGGACTTCCAGAAATGTCTGTCTTTTTTCCATTAAGTATAGGGAAAGCCTAGGGCACATACTTTGTATACCTACTGAATTGCCATGTTAAGATGCATATCCCTGTACTGACTATAGGAGCAGTCTAGATAACCTTCTACCTAAGACCAAAATCTTAACCTTTATACAGGTAGAACGAGGTAAAAGAAGTTCTGCCAAAATTGATTGGAAAAGAAGCTTGTGTACTTCACCAGTACCTTTGAAAGAGAATAGTCTTTTGCATTAAGTCATTGTCATTAATTTTGCCTATAAAGGCACTCAGACTGCTAGATTAATATTAAAGATTGCTAAGTCTCACAAGTCTATGTAACATCATCCTGCAAGGGAAAAATTTAAAGTATATTTTTCAGGATAAAGAAAGTGTAGGAAGGTGAAAGTTAATAAAGATACTGCCTATGCTTTATGCTGATTCTTCTTCATCAGAAAACTTACCAAGTTGCATCATGGAAAGTATTTTAATGGGTACCAAGATCAAGAAGTTAATTTTTCCACAGGTGACTGTGGTTCATTGACTTTTTTTTTTTTTTTTTTTTTTTAATAAAGGTGTGAGCTTTGGTTGAAACTTTTCCCACAAATGAGGCATTTTTGAAGTTTTTCTATCACTCTCTGGTGTCTAACGTGGAATGACTTCAAGATGCAGTCTTTTCTGCAGTGGTGACTATCAGGATGTCTCTTCTTCACTGTTCTGTGTATTGATATTCCCTGTAGGAACTGAATTCTTGTTAGACTTTATATGTGTCAAATCTGGTTGGAATGGGCGAGCAATTTTAAAAGCTATTTGGAGAAGATGAGTGACAAACACCCCCTCATAGGCTGTTTCCATAACTAAACCTAAAACATGCAAACTATTCTAGCAGAGACAGGAATAGAGAAGGGGTCCTAATGTTTTGTCACAAACTCCATACAAATGGAGCTTCATTATGGTGCTAGCCATGTTAATGATGCAAAAATGACTGAGAATTCTGGAAACAGATACCTGATTTTGAAAATATGATGTGGTTAGTGCCAATGTCATGTCTGCTTGAACACAGACATTTACTTCCTTTCCTCAAAGAAAGTAAATAAATCATTTTTTTCTCCTACACTATTTTGGTAATGGTAATGAAATGTTAGACTTCTTTAAAGAAATTCCAGGCTTTTGCATACAACTCTTCTACTCATACTCAAGAAAGAAGTGAAATGCAAACAGGTTAAAACAAAGCCTACAGGGGTAATTGAGGATATTGAGAGTTCCTTTAAGAAAGACTGCAAGAGCATGTCAGACTTGAGCTACCCAAAGAAAGTCTAAGAGAGGCTAAAATGGCTCTTATGACTATATCAAGGGATTAATTGCCAATAAGTGAAGAAGGGAAAAGACTGTTTAAAGACAGTGATGACCCAAGATACAAGTTGGTCATAAATTAATGGAACAGGGAAATGATGCTGTGGAGCAGTCTTCTGGGAGAGCAAAAAATGACTACTGTTAAAATGAGCACGATCATTTTAAGAAAGAGATTATATAATATGTGATAACAAAATACTGAACTTGGTGACTCAGGAGTAGTTTTTTGATAAGGAATTTTGAAGGCCATAGAGCGCAGAACACTCCTGCATTCTTTGTTTCTAGTCAAACAAGTTAATACGTATCTATATATAGCTTAGGATACTTTACTTCGTGATAAAAAGCATCTGGAACTATTGGAAAATGCTGATAATCTTAGAATTCTGCGAGCAAAGGAATGTTCTATGGTTTGATGGCGAAAATAAAAAATTGAAATATTGAGGTCTTATCTGTAGTGAGATTTATTTGTTACCTATTTTTGGCACTTGTTCAGCTATAGGAGTAATACTGGTTACATAAATGATAGTGCACATAAAGCATAAATACCCTGCTACTGTGCCCTCTAAATCATAAAATATTCCTGTGTATGTTCTGATATTTAAAATTGCTTTTTTGAGCATTCAGGTTATTTCATTACTATGGCATTGTTTTGGAGCTGACTTGTGAAGGACAGACATGGAATGATGTTGCAAGTATTTGAACTAGCTTTGCACAAAGAATTTGACAACTAATTGGAAACTAAACTGTAGTCTAGAATAATGATAGAATATCTGGACTAATGCCAGGCTTGTTAACCTCTAACTCTGCAAGGAGATTTAAGTACTTGTTTTAAAAATCTCTGTCTCACTCTCWCACACACACATACAGTCACACACATATACACAGACATCCTCTTAACCTATCACAAAACATTATCAGTTAAGATTAAGAGTCTGACTTAAACCTACAGGTGCAAGGACATTTTGAGAATACAGCCTATCCTTAATTCACCCTGTGGTTAATAAATGATTTGATCCAAAACATATTCAGGCTTTGGAATAAATCAAGATATTGAACAGAGGTTTTGACAGGGGTCACATATATCTGAAATTATTTCCCTCCACAGGTATATTTATATCACAAGTTGTGTGTACTCTGAAGACAAACACAATACAATAACCACATTTAGAAGGATCATTAGAATCCTTTTGCCAGAGACTATTCTTAGGGCTTGCAAAGTCCTAGCAACTTAGACTTTATAGCAAAGTCAGTTGAGTTTTCTTTCCCATGCTACATGCTATTATTAGCTTCATGTTGATGATTAGTGGCTAGTGGAGTTTTATCCTTGAGTATTCTGAGGCATCATTTTAAACGTGATATTCATAGCTACTATTGTTGGCCTTCTGCTTTATTCAGTCTCTCAGTTAGGTACCAGCCACTCTCTCTATTTTGCTACCATTCTTAGATCTGCTAGATGTACTCCATTGAACCTTACTGTAACAATTTAAAATGTTTTCCAGAGATTTGTCTCTCTGCTGAAGATTRTTGTCCTGTTGAAAAAATCAACAGAAGAGAATGTTGTCTACTCAAAGACACTATTGCACTATTGTGCATCATTGGTCAAATCCATGGTTACTGGAGATTTAAGATAAGAAGCTTGACAGTTTATTGGAGCTGGCTTTTATTCTCTTCTTCTTAGTGTTTTGCACAGACAGTAATCTTGAGAAAGTGACGGGACAGAGAGTTTGGAGAGTGATGTCTAAAATCACTAAAACAATATGTACTTTAAATTATCTGTTAAAGGCCTTGAATGAAAAGCAGAAAATATTTTGACTATTCTTTAATTAATTTGTGGTAAATTTGTCAATTTATAGTGTTTAACATTAACAGGTAAAAGTGCTCTCAAGGAAGGTCTTTAAAAAATACATATGTAAATATGTGAGAAAACTTACATCTTAAATTTTTGATATGTTCATCTGATTGGAAAGACAAAATAATCCTAAGGCGCTTAGTTCGTTTGTTAACAATTAAACAACTAAACAACAGAATCAACATTTTCAATAGTTGAGATTAGGCATAGGATAATTCAGATTGGAAAGCCCTCAGGAGGCCTGTGGTTCAACCTACTGCTCAAAGCAGGATCCACTTGAGGTCAGACCAGGTTACTCAGGGCTTTATCCACTTGGGTCTTGCAAACCTCCAAGAATGGAGACTGTACAACCTCTCTGGG
This sequence comes from Rhea americana, assembly GCF_003343005.1. Classification (NCBI taxonomy): domain Eukaryota; kingdom Metazoa; phylum Chordata; class Aves; order Rheiformes; family Rheidae; genus Rhea; species Rhea americana. The sequence goes on along the minus strand of NW_028185038.1, from coordinate 202,309 downwards.
CAATCTATTCCACTGCTCACTATCCTTATGGGGAAATAGTTGAGAACTTCTCTTGTTTCAGTTTAGGCCCATTACCCSTCATCCTCCCGCCATGCAGCATTGTGAAGAGGCTGGCTCTGTCGTCTSGATAACCTGTCAGCAGGCAGCAGCCCTCCTATCAAAGCCTTCCCTTCCCCAAGCTAAACAAGCCCCATTCCCTCAGCTTCTCCTCAAATGGCAAGTGCTTCAGCTAGCAAACATCCTAGTGGCCCTCTGCTGAGCTTACTTCAGTTCATCCATGTCTGTCTTGTACTGGGAGGAGGGGGGCAAAACAGGAGACAGTATTCTAGGTGTAGTCTRATGCTTGCTGATTACACAGAGGTAATCACTTCCCTCAATTTGCTGGCTATATTCCTGATAATAAAAGATGCTGTTGGCTTTATTGCCAGGGCATTGCTGACTTATGTTCAGCTTGTCATCTGCTGAGACCCACAGGTGCTTTTTTGCAGAGCTGGTCTCCAGTCAATCAGTCCCCAGGCTGTACTCATGCATAGATGCATGAGCTCTTGGCATGCCAAGGTTGCCCCTGCATGCCTAGGGTAGGCTTGCAACAAGTGCCCTGCTCGCCTTTCTTCCCGCCCGAAACTTACACCAGACCTATTCAAATCTTACTACTAGAAGTGCCGCCCTGCTCAAACTCATCCCCCACCAAAGAAGGGCAAAGGGCTCTTCCTTCTCAGGCACAGGACTTAGCATTTGTCCTTGCTAAATTTCACAAGGCTTTTCTCAGCCCATGCCTCCAGCAAATCTAGGTYCCTCCAGATGGCTGCCTTGTCCTTGAGCGTATCAACTGGTCCCTTGATTGCTGTTATTTGCAAACCTGACAAGTGCATTCTGATACCTCCTCTGGGTCATTGATAAAGACRTTAAACAAGACAGGTTCCAGGATAGACCCCTGTGATATTCCACTTGCTATTGGCCTCCTAGTAGAGAATAGCCATTAACAGCTACCTGCTGAGCTCAATCATCCTATCAGTTTTTCACCCACCCACCTATGCTTGTTCAACTTATCCAGACCAAAATGTCCTAACTTATCCAATACAAGAGTACAAGAATATTGTGGAAACAGTGTTGAAAGCCTTGCTAAAATTTTGATAAATAACACCCATTGCTCCCCCCTGATCCCCCCTCCATGATCCACTCATTGTATCATAGAAGACAACCAGGTTGGTCAGGAATKATTTGCCCATGGTAAATCCATGCTGGCTGTTCTCAGTCATCTTCTTTTCCTTTACAAGCCTAGAAATGTACTCCAAGAGGACTCACTCCATGATTCTTCTAGGGACCAAAGTGAGGCTGACCAGCTTGTGGTTCCCTGGATTGACTGATTGCCCTTTTTTGAAGTGGATGCAACTTTTGTATTTCTCTGCAGGGATCTCCCCTAGTCTCCTTGGCCTGTCAAAGATGATAGCAAGCAGCCTTGCAAGGGCATTGGCCAGTTCTTTCATGACTTTTAGATGCAATCTTCTGTCTCCCGTATATCCTTTTATGGTTTCTGTCCCACCATATTGCCCTTACAGCAGGCTTCAGGGAGGTTAAAGTCCRTGAGAACGTCTGTGATACAGAGACATCCTCAAATCATTTTAAAAAGACATTCACTTCCTCAGCCTTATCTAGTGGTCTGTAACACAATCCCACCGTGATCCACTTATATCTGTACAAATCAGTGAGGTTGCCAATAGGCAGAAATACCCCAAAATATCAAATTAATTGCACAATCATCCAGATATGACCTGGTTACTTTCTCAAGAATGACTTTAATAACAGATACTATAAATTAGTTAAATAATCTGTGTTTAAGTCAGCAATTTTGAGTTTAAAGACTTTATAAAAATATGGTTCATCAGATTGAAAAATGGGAATATGGAATTGTTCATGAAATCCACCGCATGTTGTCTTATGATACTGACCTTTTTCAAAGCTCTGTTACTTTCAGTGCATATTTCTTACGTATAAGATGAAAATTACTTTTTCTGACCCATATGATGTGTTCCATGATAGCACCTGTAGGAGGTAGGCTGACGGGGTGTGGGAGAGTGCTATTGCAAGGTTTCACCAAACAGCTTTTTCTTCAGCTGCTGAAAAATCCCTGCTACTGGTTATTGAGTGACGCTCAACTCTCATGGGTATCGGGCATAAAAGAAGTCATGTAGACACAGATCTTGTGAATTTATGGCTGTTACAACCTTCACCAGGGTCTGAACTGTCTGTATTTACAAAACTTTACTCGTGAAACTCATTAAAGAACTATGGAAGCAATTTCTTTTAGCTCTTGACTMTCTGGTAAATTCAGTTAGGACCACAAAAAATGTAACTGCAGCCTCACTTGTCACTTTCTTATTGTTTTTCATTATTTTTCCTTAGTATAGCTTCTCCTTCAGTTAGTCTGTTCTCTACCGTAACAATTCAGTTTCAGACACAGCAGAATAGGTGAGGAGGTAGTATTAGAGATGGAACTCAAAAGAGGAAGACATGAACTACAGCACTGATGTGTTTTCTATGACGCATATATTAGGAGGGCAAGTAAAAATGTGTGGACATGGTGGGACAGGAAGAACCACTCTAATAGTTTGTTTGGGTGTCCTCTTTGAAACACATACAGCAGAATGCTTCTCTGGTCTATACATTACACCTGTGTTTTCTGTCTGAATTTCAATATGTCTTATGGAATTAAAAAAATGAGAATATCATTAGATTAACTCTTTAAAGAGGAACTGAAAGGAGGATTTAAATGGCTGTATTAATGAGTAGCCAGCGATGTGTAAGCATTTTCACTATCATATGCTGCAACACTCTACAAGATTAAACATTGACTGAAAACAAAAAGGATGATCAAGAGCTCGGTGGTGTTACCAGAAGACTTTCCATCAGCTTCAAGAGACCTTTCTACAGACTCATCATGACCTGCATTCTGAACAAGTGGGGTAGAATTTTCTTGTTAGCTCTGAAGTTAAATGTTTATCATTTAATCAACATTTTTCATATAATATAAAAAGACGGCTTAAAGCAAACAAAACCACTTCTGGTAAATTCAGAGCTTGAACATTTTCTTAATTAGAATGCTATATTTCAGCAACAACCGTGGAACTTTGTCAGGGTGCCCTGCTGGGAAGTACATGAATTGCGTGTGATTTACAAAAAAGATCTTTGTAACAATATTTCTGTGACTTGATAAATTGCTGCATATTTATTCTACTTAAAAAATATACCCCTTTGACAATATTCTGTAGCAAATGTCTCAACAAGAAGCAGAAAAATGCAATATAGAGTTTCAAATCAAAGCAGAGTAACTTTTTCAGCCTCAAAGGTAAAGAGATAAGTTGTAGTAGGTATTAAATCCTTTGCACGTATTAATGATTGCAACACTCAGTTACTGGGATTGCTATGTAAGGGCTTACCCAGTGTACAAATTTTGCAGTTAGAACTGACCTTTTAGATGTAAAAGTGCTGATAATGGGCCAGAGTGATGCAGGTAAGAGAGCCTCTGAGCCACACATTTGATGGAGTCAGGAATAATGACTAGAACAAAAGATGCTSTCACCTGACTCCATGAAGGATTAGAATAGATAAGTCTTCTCACAGCCAAGTCTGATTATTTAACAGGCCTAAGAATTCAAAAGTTGTAAAAATGTGGGAGTGGGGGATGATTTAAGAAAGGCAACCAAGGAATTATTAGTTAAAATCTGACAGTGTGGCTGATACTCTGTGAAATAGTGATATCTAGGGCCATGTGCAGCTGTGCAGCCTCTCTTCCTTGATTGCCTGCATAACTTTCTCACTCATGGGACTTATAACATACCCTGCACTCAGCAATGCTAGAGGGTTAGGACCCTCTGACTCACTAACATTAAATCCATCCCGTGTATACAGATGTGAGCAAGACAAGCTGCTTCCTATGCCAAAGATACTGTTAGTGAGGCTCTTGAGACTTTCATAAAGGTGAAAATAACAGTTTGGAACTTGTGGAGATCCCATAACTACCGCTCTGAAGCTGCTGGCTCTGTGTTACTGCAAGTACTTGCACAAGCTCTCAAAGGAAATTCATCCTGGCCCCTACAGTGCTAGCAACTCAGGTTTTAGTACTAACAGCAAGGAGAAAGAGGAATGTAATCCTAGGAGACTGCATGGGAAATCACACACCCAGTAGCCCTGAAAATGTAGCTCTGCTGATAAGTATAATAGTCTTTATCCTGTGGGGCCACCTCAGGGGTATTCATTTCTACTAGAAGAATGAATCTTAATACAACAGCATAGCCAAAGGAGACTTGACATTTTTCAGMTGTGTCTTTTGCCAAGAGAGATGAACTTAACTCCCTCATCTGAAAATAGAAATAGAAGCAAAATCTAACGACTATGTGAATTCTCTCAGATCAACCRTTTTAAGCCACTGGTGAGACTAAARAGGGAACCCAGGTATTCTGACCTCCAAGCTACTATCCTCTCTATGATATCTCAGACATTAGTTCATTATGCTTGTTTTCAAATATGATTCTTTCAGCTTTGCAGTGCAATAGCTTACTAATAGATGCTTTTAAGCGCTGTTAATACACATTGTAATTTACCTATCCRTGACTGAGGAAAATGTAAGGGTGAGCCCTTACAGGCTTGATACCAAAACAGTCAGTCTGCTTATAAAATGTCAAGAGCACAAGACCTAGGGAGTGCTTAAAAAGGATGAAAAATCAAAGATTTATCTGAGACTTTTGGGGTAGTGATCTGCCACTTGTAAAAATTATTTTGTCCCCAAAACCCATCTTATCCAAACTATCCATATGTCCCTGAATTTAGTGATAATTCTCTTGAGTACACTGACAATGATTGCTGAAGTCAGAAATTATCATATGTCCACTATGGCCACTCAGAACAGCAGCAGAAATGAGATGGATTTTAAAGGGAATTACTGACTAGYAATCCTGGGTTATAGGTGCATTTTTTTTTCTTCCCCTTCTCTACTTTAGTGGAGATGATTGAATTTTTTATTCTCAGATATTTATTCCTTCATATTTGAGTTGATTTGGCTAACTTAGATCAACTCTTTTCAATAGAGTCTCACAGGATTATATCTATCTTTTACCCTCTTCACAGTGTGTGATACAATCAAAATTCTTACAATTTCCAGAGCAGAAGCAGTGCTCCCATGGAGTGTCCTTTGATGTACAATCAATACAAGTTGAGACAATAATATAGAATTCCTCTTGAAATTATCCAGTTATCCTCTGCTACAATATGAATGAGGAACTTTCCAATATATAAATAATATAGAGTGTGCAAAAGTTGAAAGTATGATTCATGCCACTGTTTTTCCTCACTATGAAAGTTTCATGTAATAGCCATGGTGCAGTAATTCTTGGGTGATATGCTTTGCTGCATTTCCCATATGCCATTCTGTCTGAGTAACGTAGASACTTGATACCTGAAATATGTTGATCAATTTTGGAGCATATGTTATCCTCCTAKGGAGATACTTATGGAAGTATGAATTTAATAGGACCACAAAGACACATCACATTGATTCATATGATGCCATTTTTTTCATTTAGGATTTGTGGGAAAAGGAAAGTTATTCAACTTCCAGTTTGGCTTCATGGAGATTCAGGGCCAAATGACACTAGGAAATCAGAGTATAGTTCAATTTTTTTTTCCCATAACTATCATAGAGGTTAACACAGTTACATCAGTTGACCATCTCCTTTCTTTCCCAGAGTTTATCAGTGTAGGCAGAGCACCCTGTGACTATGGTTAATCTATTTATCATTCCAAAATTACCTCATCCTCCGTAGTCATGAATCTCTGAACTGTGCTCCACTGAGGGCTATATGCTGCCCCTAGTCCTTCCAAGAAGTTCCAGTAGTCTTTTTGGACGTGCCTGTACTGACGTGTATGCTCTGGGTATCTGACCCTCCACATATCTAGAACCAGGATTTTACTGAAGAGCACCATAACTGCTTTCTGGCTCATCTGTCTAGGTTTCTTTCTCATGGAAGTCAAGCCATGGGACTGAGGAGGCTGATTTATTGCAGTCTTGCTCCATTCAAGATGCAAGAAGCATGAATATCTGGTCAAGAATCCCTCTGTATCCATTAGCTCAGGCACAGCCTACGATACCTGGTGGCATTGATTTTCCAGCTATTTTATATGTAACCTTTCTGTGTGAGAGTATTTTTAAATAACTTTACAAGCTTTACTCTTCCCTCATTTCTCTTTCCCTTCCATCTTTCCTTCTTTTAAATTTATATTTTTTCTTAGTTTCTATGTGTCCTCAGTCACTTGATTTTTCTGGGGGAAGATAGGAACATCTTCTGAAAGTAAGGCTTCATACAAATACGTTTGCTGCCTGCTTTTACCTCCCTCCTTGTTTTGAGAGGAAGCAATTTTGTTTAGATATGAAAGAAATTAGTAGATCATTTTAACCCCCAGTCTGGCATCTTCCCCAAACTCCTTCGCTCTATCATCTCCCCAGGGCATAAATTATAAAGTAAACCGAAAAAAAGAATTTTTAATTTTATATAACGCATATATATCTSTGCTTATTTAATGGGGAAATCCCTCATTTTAGTATTGCCAGTGAGGCAGATTGAGTTAACAGTGATGTTATTTATTTTTCCAGTGGGAACAAAGTGGAGATAAATACCACTTTGAGAAGAGTTCCTTGGGAGAAGCCAATATCAGATAAGGGAGCAGGGAGAGTAATAGCAACACTGCTATTTTTGATTGCACTAATTGTGCACCATCAGTCATAGGGTGCTCAGGTTTATGCAGTAGGACTCATTCTTTTATATGGTGCTTAGATACATAACACATGGGGAATCTGCAATTAACCTTCTCTCTTCTGCTGAARCACACAAAAGGGCCAGAAAGTATTGCAATTCTTATGCTTAAAGGATTGTAAGAATTGTAGAGAGTGCTTCAGTGTTCCCTCCCAGAATGGGAGGGCTGCTGCTTCAGAGAGAGTAGACACAAGATTTACAGAAAAACCTTTCCTATTTAAATAAAAACAGAAAATAAAGTAGATAGATTGAAAAATAGWTGTATTTTTGTGTTTTCTTTAGATTAGCTCCTTAGGTCTATACAGGTACTATTGGAGTTCTCTGAATTTCCTTCATTTATAAGACTTGAACACAGTATTCCAAATTTTATCAGAAAGGGGCTCTCAGGGCATGTGGCAGTCACTGCTGATTGCAATGGCATGTAGAGATAGCTATAAATAAGAAAGCTCAGGTATCAGAACCTGTTGAGTTGCAGCATCATGGAGCTCTTGCTGGTGCTAATTTACCCTGCTGAAAAGGGCAAATTGGCAGCTGGGTAAATACGTTCCAGCATTGTTTTATGCTTTCTTTGACTAGATAGCTTTCAGTAATCCAAATATGGCATTTAAAACTCGTTAGGTATTTCTACATTCTTTTCAGTCTGCAAGGTATCATCACATGTTTCTGCATGTACAAAATGAAGCATCAGTACAGTATATCATCATGTACAATGTCCACTGTGCAAAGAGACTATGCTCCTACATGTATCTTTGTAGGGCTTTCGCCCAATCGGTATTGCCTTTTTTTTTTTTTTTTTTTTTTTTTTTCAATCTCTTATCACTGAAACCCCATACCAAATTAGCAGTTTACTTCACTTTCTAAGGACTTCCCAGATATTGGTTAACTGATGTCAGTTTTGTTTAATGCAGAAGTTTTGTGTGTGATAACCTCTGCTGTTCACAAAAAGAAGCTCCATTAATGATATACCAAAATTGAAAACCAAATTTTTAAAGTTGTTTTCATGGCAGAGAAGCATGAATCTGTGTAAATATTATAAGAAAAATAAGTGTGTTAGTGAGCCAATCACTTTATTTTTCCCAGAATTTGTTATTTGCATTAAGGTATAACATATTACTAATGCTACATTAGTCATCARTTCAGTTTCTCCATTCAGATAAATCTCAAGAGATTAGAGTAAAATCTCAATGCTGTCCATTAAACAGCAGAAGACATATGGTTACAGAAATGTGGATATATTTTGATAAGTTTTTTTTTTTTAAGACATTGAACCTAAAGTGATTCTATTGGATATACTCCCATTTCTTTACATAGGCACTTTTTCTTTGCTTAAAGTGCCTATACAATAAAATTTTTCTATTATAAAGTCTTGAATTTTGTGAACAAAGTTGACAGTGTCAAGCAAATTACTGTGTAATGACTAAGTAGCTTCCATCCATCCTGATTTATTTCTGAAACATGAGAAAAACATCACAGATGCATGCTACATTGTTCGAAGAACATACATATGCATTTAAGTCACTTACATTATACGCTTTAGTGATGTAATTGTGAAATATGTTCTTTTTACATTCCTAATTATGGAGCAGAACAGATGGCAAAGACTTAGTTCAAAGTAATATGTATCCATTAAAATAAACGATGTTGCCAACCATTCATCAGTGATAGAAGAGTTTACTACTTTTTTGCAATATATTTAGGCACTACTCAGGACTGTAAAAAATGTGAGTTTTTTAATTGTTTCAAAATTTATTTTTTTTAGGCATTTACAGTCAAAATTAGTTTAAAAACTGAAAGCTTGCATTATCAGGTATAACACATTTAGCATAGAGTTGTCATTTGACAGCATGAAGTAGTTTGCAGAGAGTGGAGCTTTCAGCAAGGACTATGAATAGCATTTATTTTGGCTCTGTTGGTGGCTCACTGTGTACACCACAATACGTCACTGAGAGCTAAACACTTGCTTTAAGTAACAGATTGCAAGAAGGATGTGTACTGTGGTGGACTTTTTCAGAAAAAGACCTTGAACAGTCTGATCCTGAGATAATCCCKGGACGGATCCTTGCTGTACCTGTTGGAAGGGCATAGTTCCCAGTACTGACAGGCTAGCACATTTTGCTGAGCACTGGGGAGGTAATGTACTGGACTATGAGTCTTCCAGATCACAGCTCTGTGTATCATTTTTGAATATGAGCAGCATTTGCAGCCCATAGGCAAAGCACCTTACTGCTATGGGATTCATCTTTAAGATAGCTTTGAGTGAGTGGTTCAGGCTACCTGCTGTGTGGGGATGCCAAACCCATTCTCCCTGTACACATAATGCAGATAGGTAGGTGCCTCTGAAAAATGATCCAGAAGCCAGAAGTAAAATGCCAGTCACATTAAACTAACTTTGTTAACAGCTGTGTTTTGGCAGTCCCATAAAGCTAATTTCACTCCTTGATTTCTTGATGTTAGATGATATAGCAGATATGTAAGTCTAATTTAACTGCCATTAAAGCACACAAGGAAGCAATGTAATGTGTAACTTAGAGTACGCAAAGTCAAGGCTTTTACCTGTCTCTTCTGCTGCAGCAAAAGGCTAAAAGGAAGGTCCTAAGCCTGAGACTACAGCCRCACTAGTAAGTTAAACAGTGCAAGAGAATATTCTCAGGCAACTGAACTCAAATTTTCTATGCCATTAAATTGTTAGGATAGTCCTCAGCATGGTCTTGGCTTGGGCTCAGTAGCATTTGCCTAAGCAATTCCTGGGCACAGGGCAGAAATTTGCATGGGCCAGCAGGAATATTCCCAGCTGCCAATTCATTTGCAGCTGTCTTGTTATGAGGGCAAGGAGAGTTTACTGGTCTGTTGGCCAGTCTCTGCTAGTTTTTTTCAGTGCCACAGAAAGTTCTCTTTATTTACTTTACTCATTTAGATTAGCTAAGGTAGATTAGCTAGCCTTAGTTACCAAACCACTCAGGACAAAAAAGAAAACCTTAAATAAGGTTTTCTTAACCTTAAATAAGTAAAAGGATAGTTTATTTACATTTATAACAGGCCACGATCTATGAAACTTCTACTAGAAGCTGTATTCAGGAGCAGCACAACAACCTACCAATTTCCATTGCCTCCAGATGCACACAATCAACTTGGACGTGCTCACAGTGAAGCTACTTGTGGGCCTAAGGCTTTCAACACAAGTTATAGTGTGCATTTAGGCACTGTATACTCAGATAATACAAACAGTCTTTACTTGAATAAACGTCTGAAGTAATCTGTAGATAACRATTATATTTTCCAATTCTGACCTTCTGGAGAGCAGCTCTGCAGAGAAGGACCTGGGAGTGCTGGTGGACAACAAGTTGACTATCAGCCAGCAACGTGCCCTTGTGGCCAAGAAGGCCAATGGTCTCCTGGGGTGCATTAGG
>NW_028185038.1:186696-191720 GCF_003343005.1 Rhea americana | reverse complement strand
TTGTCCCATGCGAGAGGCAATGGGCAGAAATTGAAGCACAGGAAGCTCTGCCTGAACGTGAGGGGAAATTTCTTCCCTGTGAGAGTGACGGAGCACTGGCACAGGTTGCCCAGAGAGGTTGTGGAGTCTCCTTCTCTGGAGATCTTCAAGGCCTGCCTGGATGCAACCCTGTCTAACGCGCTCTAGGTGATCCTGCTGAGCAGGGAGGTTGGACTAGATGATCTCCAGAGGTCCCTTCCAACCTTACTGATTCTATGATTCTGTGATATGCATGGCTAGAACTAATGAAGAGGCTTGAATGTGAGACTACAATATGATTATAAACAGTTCCCTGTTTATACAACCTGAGCATAAGTAATGTTTTCCATACTCTGGCACTGATTTAGACACCCTGTGTATCACTAGCTCCCTGAACTTTGCAAAATTATTGCTTTGTAGAATGACTGCTAGGATATTTTGTTGGGTTATGCGATTTTTTGGTCACCCTGTGGTGATACTTAATTTGCCTTAATAATATGATGGCACCTTGTCTTTTCAAAAGGATGATTGCAGGAACTATAAATCTTCTGTCTGGGTGGAACTAATTACTGAAATGAMTCAAAGCCCCTTGTGCTAATGCAGTGCTAGTGTTAATCCTCCAAGTCCCAATCTTTCATTGACTGCAATCAGTGAGAGTTTTGCCACGGATTTCAATGCTTGCAGGATCAGACCTTAAGTAAAAAATGATAACAATAACCCAGGGTTTTGGCCCTTCAATTGGTTATTAATTATAGACAAGGGGAGTAATGCACGTGAGGCAAAGTCAATGTGCTTAATGTGACAGCTGGTCATTTACTGAGAGATCTGTTCTTAATATGTATGCCTAGRATTCCACAGAAGACATTCCACAGAGTTCTGAAAAACATTCTCACAGCTTTCAAGGTTGTTCTTAGTAAGCAAAAATAAATATGATACAATACTATGCAATACAGTACAAAACAACAAAATACAATACAAATCTTAGGTCACATAAATTTGTATTGGGTCAATCTGCTGGCACTGCTGAATTGGTAGGAGTGATTTCTGCTTTGTCTCAGTGTTTTTCTTGGTTCAAATTGGCTTGAGAAATGATTTAAAAAATAATTCTAAAAATAAGTTTTTCTCATCATAGGAGATTTAATGTCATTCAGATGGCCTAAGTCTCCCTGAGTTGTGTGTGAATCTTTCACCTTTTTGTGTGCAAAACCAAATTCAACAGCTTGCAGAACACCTCTTTCTTCCTGTTTGAAGTCTCTGCRGATGCCTCAAAGAGTAGTCTGGATGTCTTCTGTAAATTGGCRCCTGTTATACATGTACCTTGACCAAGTGAGCTACATATAATTTCTTATCCTGCCATCCATATTTTGGACAGGCCAGTTAATATACTTCTCAGCAAAACTAGTTGTTTTTTGTTCATTTCATCTTTCTGGACAGTTTAGCATTGAGAAAGGTTTGGCATGTTGGCTATAATGATATTGTGAAAAGTTTGCATAGGCCCATAGCTGCTTTTTTGGGGGGGAGGGGGGGGAGGAGGCGGGTCCATCCACGAAGGTCTTGTTCTCACCAAGGACACTATGGGAACAAGAGAATAAGGAATGCACCAAGAGAATTCTTAGGATATTCTTATCATTCTTTGACTCTTTTTCTATTGTTTTTTATTCCAGAAGGATGATGGAGAAAAGTGTAGGTCATACATCTTGATGGTGTAATGTATAGCCAGAAAGACTCTTTAATAGGTTCTTCTAATACTTGACATATATAGGCATCACATTCACCAGAGCTGGAGATTATGCTTCACCTCTGGAACAGTTACTAGTTTTGGTTAGATGCATCTGTTCATTTCTTCCTTGCCTTTAGTGTTTCTTTCAACAGTTCAGAAATGCCAAAGAACTTTAGATACTTTAGTCACTCTTTTCTCAAAGAAATGTGCAAACTAAAAAGCAGATTTATCATACATCTGGACAGAAGTAAATTGCAGAGGGGAAAGAACAAATTTATTGCACTGTCTGCATCACAGCAGTCACACAGCTTTGAGTAATACTTTATCAGAAAACTTTTTGAAAAAAATAATTGTAGAAATGCTAGATAAAAAGTCGCAAAACATTATTCATTTTTTCCTGTGCTATTAGCATCGTATCTGAACTGTTGTTTTATCCAGGTATATCTAGCAAACTGGTCAGATCTCTCCTGACCTGTATGGGTTCTCAACAGACAACTCTCACATGGACTGCAAATGCCACTTACCTTGTTTGCAGCTTATGTGATTTGTTATGATGTTCATCTTTATACTTTGTGACAGAATTCATAAATATAGACCTGGAAATCTCAGCATTCAAAGATGACTGTGGTTTCCAGAAATACAGTTTATATTGAGATTGTTATCAAGCTGGCCACAAAATTCATGTTGATATTGATTAAAAAGGAATAAAATATGCAGAGAGATGCATTAAAAATCCACCGTGGCACCTAGTGTCATGAAGASATCACTACACCAGTGAAATTAATTACAGCTGATAATGATTTTAATGTCAGAAGAATATGCTGGTTAACAAATAGAAGGAGAACATTGCCCTGCTACAACATTATACAAGCATTAGTGTGAAATACAACAAGGTAAAGAAAACAYTGGATTAATTTAGGTGGCTGTTTACATTCAAATTGTGTAATTCAAATCATGACCTACAAGACAGAAATGCCAGATGGCTCACTAGATCAATAAAGGACCCTAGTGACTTTTGTTTATAGACTATGAGAAAAGTATTCAAGGATGCTACTACCGAAGAGTACTTCAACTTTAATAGAGTTGGTGACTTCAAGTATCTTCTTGGCCAGAATCTTATCATAGTTATGCTTGACAAATAAGACGTGTTTTGGGGAGTGTTAAAATAAAACTAATGTTCTTCCCAGTAATTTAAAAGAAACTTATTGTCTACTTTTTTCTCCAAACCTCATTCTTAGCAGAAATGAGATTTTTACCATGATTTCTTGTATGCTGCTGAGGGAAGTTCTGCCTTTTAAAATATGAATCAAACTAGTTCTGAACATGAGTGATCGTCTCTAAGTAGCTCACATTGCTGTTTCCTACAGTGCACCCTTGTATGGAAAGAGGGTTTGCTTTCCCTGGACTGTTGCTGCTGTATCTTCCATGACCGTTACACTACCTTAAAAAAATATATATATATGAGAAGAAATATCAACTTGCAGCTGTAGTCTGTCATTGATAGGACAATAAAAGATTTTCACAATTAGTAAAATCATCCAATGTCTAAAACCTGAAACTATACATTTTGGAGCATGTAGGAAAGTTTTGSTCTCTTACAATTGTGGTGATGTAGATTTTTGTTTTACCCATGCAAACTTCTATGCAAGCATGATATGTAGTAACAGTGACTAATGTGTATTGAGCACTAAATAAATTACTACCTGGTTATACATGAGCAAGTGAGAGAAGGTGAAAGTAACAGGCTACTGTAAGAGAAGCAGCGAGCTTAGTGGCAGACACTGGCTCAATTTGAAGACTTTAGTAGGTCAGATGGTGCCCAGAGAGGGTGGCAGTCAATATTTCAGTCCTTTGGGTCAGGACAGAAGGTGAATAATTTCCARTGGGAAAGAAAAGATGGATTCAGTRCTATTAGCCCCAAAGAATCCTGAGTGTGATGCGGAAGGATTGAAGATACATAAGCATGGTTCTTTGCAGCCAAACTCTTCTGGTGATGGACCACCTAAACTGTCAATGGTGAGATTTTACTGGTGTGACTAAATACACAGAAGCTGGGAAAGTGTCCGCTCTCTCTCTCCCTCGAGAAAAAGAATGAGAGAAAAAAAATTCAGATCTGTTACAAAATGGTATGAATTATTTAGAGTTTTGCCCCAGTGGCATTTTGGTATTAAGATCTTATTCAATTCAGTGGTAGTTCAAAATTTTCTCCTTCCTTATCTCCTTTCCTCTCAAGGTCAGGCRTGGATTTTGAAAGGCTATACTCTCTGTTTCTTAATGTTTTGAAAAGTGTTTCTTTAGATTACTAACAGTTTAGCAGAAAATTCTACTCTTGTTTTTTACTCTCTTCTATAAGAGTTACTTTATCTTCAAGTGGCACCTCTTGTTTCTACCTCTCCTTTATGGTTGCCATTCACATATTTGATGAGTGTGARGATCAGTTACATTTGATTTATTCTTCCCATGGATTCATATGTTGATGTGGTGTCTGATATTCTCAAATGTTTGCAGTTTCAGAGAGGGTGGTTTGCTCCCCTACTTACCAGAATGGAGATGTTAAATCAGTTGTTGCTATCCACCAAAAACTAAGCTGGATTGCATGTATTTTCCTCTTAGGTTTTTCAGTAAAGATTGCTGTTTTGTTTAAGATGGCATCTGAAGATATAATTTTTCTTCTGTGTTGATTACCTRAAAATCTTGTGGATTTTTTTATTATCAATATGATTCACATTGCTGTAATGAAATACTTTATTTTTGTTATAAACTTGCATTTATTTTAGTATAATAACCTAGTCAATTTTAGAAATATTTATGACTGTATTTTCAATGTTCCTGTGATCATTGATAACAAATCAAGGATATTATGCCTATGAAATATTTATTAACTTCTATTAATATTTTAGATAAAAATATTTTAAAATAGCTATTACATTAACACTATAGAAACTCTCTATATTTCTGTAAGAACCGAGCATATGTGAAGTTATTAACTTATTTAGTCCCTTTACATGGAATTAAACTCATTCCTTACATAACTAAGTTGAATCAAATGCAATGAACTGTGCCATACCTGGAAGACAGAGGTCCCAAAATTCACAAGTAAGTGTGATTGTGGACATCAGCAAAGAAAGATGAGCATAGGAATTTTAGATGTAAATAAATAAAAGCTCTTAAAAATCAYGAAATAAAGTCATGATATGTGGAGAGACAGACTCTGTCTATTAGTATGACTGATAGCAGTAGCACAAACATTTGATATTTTGTCAATTTAATATCTAATAGAAAAAAA
>NW_028185038.1:162276-186624 GCF_003343005.1 Rhea americana | reverse complement strand
AAAAGAAAAAGAAAAGAAGAAAAAGAAATACAAAACCAACAACACACAACAATCTTTCTTATACCCTGTTTTACACACACCTATAGTTTTCATTAACTGCTGATCCTATTAGACTTTGTGCTGACTCTGTGTCTGCAGTGCAATATTGGCAGGCAGCACCATATCAGCAATCTGACTCTGTGTACAGACAACTACAAAAATGAATGCCTACTATTAGGGGCAAGCTTATATAGTATGGGAATGCTGTAACATGAAAGGGATGTGACTTTCTGGATAAACTGATCAAGTTTTGTAGTCTTTCACTACATGGGCTTTAGTGCACACTTTATTTAAAAGGAAGATTGAAAGCGAGTTTGACAATGCATACAGATAATGAATTACTTTACATGAAACACCTGGTCCAACTCAGAGAAGAGCAGTATTCAGATTAATCTTGCACGAGAAGAGACCAAGCTATTTATTAGTGTGTATCATATTTAGTTAGGAATAAACAAAGCTAAAGATGATCAGGTTCCTGAGAGTCTTTCTGTCTATTTAAACAACATAAAGACCTCACTAAAATGCAATGAGTGTTCTTAAGCAACCAAGACCTAAACCACAGCCTACTGAATTTAACTGAAAGATATTATTTGCTCTCAATGGGTTTGAAAACAGTTCCTTGAAATCATTAAGCCAAATTTGACTGTTTTATTCCCTCTGCTGTATGACCAGGATGGATTTTATACTCTGCCATATCAAACAATGTTATTACAGATTCTGTTCATGCATGCGCCAGGGGCTAAAAAATGGAAACCATAAGGCAAATTCAGTCATGATCTAAGGGGGACTGAGGGAAAGAAGGAAAGATAGGGGTTAGAACAGCTACGTGAAAGCAAGTTCACATCATATCAGATGTTGCTGAGAGGTGATGATGGCAATAGCATTTCCAAGCCCCGTAGTGAATTTATATTAAATGAAGAAAAATAAAAGGCCTTTCATATGCTTCAGGGTGAAAAGAAGGGTCAGGGCTCCCAGGACTGGTATTATAGTTCTGATCCACATTGTTAGCCCTTATCTACTCCTCCCAAGCCTTAGGAGTTGTCCGGCTGCATTAATCTCCAAACAGTGGCTTAGGCGTACCTCATCTGAACAATACACCCCTCTGAACTCAGGAGCAGGTTTGGAACAGTGCTTGGACAAATTGTGAATTTATGTTTGTCAATCAGATTTAGACCACAAAATATTTTAAGGTTTGAACTAACTGATGCAATAAATAGTCATTTTGAATACATGCGCTAGATTATGCTCATTCTTGCATTGGAATTTTACTGTGGAGGCAGATAAGTATGCAGTTTGAAGGAGTTCATAGCCTTCTGCTCCATTGTCTTTAAATGCATGCACAAAAATAAAAGATAAGGATGTATTATTTARCAATGTTAGCTCTCAAAATTTAAGTATTAGTTTCTCGTATTAGTATTAGATTCCAGTAGAATCAGAAAGGCATAATTAAACTCATTATAAATGAATCAACTCGGTTGCATTGTTCTCCAAATATATTCGTGTCTTTGGAAGAATCTGTTCCTTCTATTGTTTCGCTGTAAACCTTTATCTCATCTGTTCCTACCCTATTTGTAAGTATAGGAAGAACAGTGGATTACTCTATAGAATTGATTAGTTAACAATAGGGGTAAGGCCTGTCTTTTATCTACTACTGGTTCGTTTATAAATTTTCAAGTGCCTTGTCAGATTTTTTTTAATTACATTTCTCAGGAAAATGTTATACTGGAAGACTAAATTCCACAAGACAGTAAACTGAATGATTGAGCTGAATGAACAAAGAAACAAATTATATAGTAAGTTGATGACACTCCCCAAAACTTGTGTAAAGAGCTAAAGCAGGAGTGGAATACTAATTAGAAGCTACTCTCTAAACAACAATTACATATGCTTGCGAAAAATATTACTTTTACATTACATTAAATTACTTTTTTTTTTGCAGTAGCAGCAGTAATTTTTTTAAATGTTTAATTCTATGAAGAAAGAGGAATCTTTAATCCATAATAAGCCATTATTAAGCATGAAGGAACTAACTACAGAATATGTTTCATGCAGCAAGCGCTACTGTATCTAAGAAACTCTGAATATGAATCCRTGCTTACACAAGAGTGTGGCTATATACGGCAATTTGGCATTTCACTCCATGTCAATAGTGCAGTGCTTGTTTCTAGTAGGCAAGTGTCTGTGCGGCAGAAACCACCATAACATCTCGCAGTAACTGACCCCCTTGTTGGCAGTCGTAGCGGAGTGCAAGAACGGAAAGCGCATGGAGATAATTGCCTTGGCTCCACAGAGGTCAGGCCTGGGSAACTGCTTGTGGGGTAGCGTTCGCTGGAGCTGACTGGGCTTTAGCTAATATAAAGATTTCATACAGAAGATTTCTGCCACTAAAGTTATCTTTTTGGTCCCTTTCAAGAATTCTTAAGTAACCTGTTTATTTTTTAATGGTGCACTGCTCACAGATATTACAGTGCTGTTGCTGTACTAGGTGTTACTGTGGTTCACATTAAAAGGTTTAACTACTACAAAGTCAGCTGTGACATATAGCGTTCTCACTTGTGAATAATATGGCAAACTTATAATGATGTAAAGAAATATACAAAATTCCATTTAACACTTTTTACTGACAGAGACCCCAAACTCCTCTGTTCAAGAGTGAGAGACAGTGTTCCCCCCAGTAGAAATGACAGGCAAAAGATGAGGGCGGGGAGGAGGAGGGCACCACGAAATGCAATGATTTTCTGAGGATCACCATGGATGTTTATTGGGAGAGCTGAGAAGAAAGCACGGGTCTGCTGAGTACTACTTTAGTCTCATAACCCCTATAGTATTGAATTTTCTTGCTTCYCACAATGGTGTCATGTTAATTCTCTGCATATTCTTTCTTTGAGAATGAATAGACTTAACATATTCCAAATGTGTCTTAGTTGTTACTGAACACAAAAGAACAATGCTAACAGGTTACAGATCAGATCCAAAACCCACCAATGTCAAGGGGTGTCAAGAAACTTCAGACGTAGCCTATAATAAAAGGGACAGGCACTGCAGCTCTGTATGTGACATAACAGATGATAGGAAACAGGATTTTTTGAATTAAGAGCAATAAACAAAGAATATCGTTCCTTAATGAGGGGTGGGGAGGAATGACCCCAAAAATTCATAACTGTCATGGAACAAYTGTGAACTTCCCGACATCCCAGCCTTGGCAGGAAAGCTACAAGTTCCCCCAGGTATGGGGTCCTATGGAACTCATGAAGACTGAACTCCTAGCCTTACAAAAGATAAATTGCTGAGACTCTCATATAAAAAACTTGGGAACAGAGCCCAGAATGTTCAGGGCTTGCAATTTTTCATGTTCCTTCAGTTTGCCAGCTGAATTTTGCCATTTAAGAACGTTCCAAGTTACTAGTAAGAAGGTAGGCGGATGAGTTGGCAGAAATTGGTCAAGAAATCCAAAGAATGTTTTGATTTCATTGAATTAGCATCTCCCAAAGGGAGAAAACTGCTATATAGGAAGATTTCTGATCAGCTTTATTATGATTTCCTACACTAACACAAGGAATTTTGGATTCCAYTGTTATACTATTACATTCCGAGAGGCCAGTGGCTGTGTGTATGCGTGTGCAAATGTGTGTGCACACAAACATAGAGGCTAGAGATATACTATTTCAATATGTCATGTTTGCAAAGGCAACGTAAGGGCTGTAGCTGTAAAATATCCTTCAGGAACGGCTTGAAGGGTGAGGTCACTATAATGGGATCAGTCTCCATGCTGCTCCACATGAGTGGGTTGATCCAGGAAGATAGTTTTGCTGCTTTTTTATTAACATGATTTGTATATTGCCAGTCATTGTAAAGATACATACTGACCCTCATTAAGGAGGCAATGACTGTATGAAACTAACAACAACATRGAAATGGTCAGTGTTGGTTTCTTTTTGATTTATATGAGTAATATCATACATGATTATTGTAATAAATTACATTAATTGGAAAGTTCTAGGATTTCTAAGCATACATATAACTATTTCAGTCTGAAACAGATAAATGTGTCAAGAAATGGTAATGATTCGTTTTCCCTAAGTATGAGAAAATGTAAAGACATGATTTAAAATGTCACAGTTGCAATCATAGCAAAATCCCTACAATCAAGAATCTGTAATAAATATTTACACCGTGTTTCTTGAAGACAGAACCACTGAAAACATATTTTAAGCAGACTAAACATGTCTGGAATAAATTCTAAAAATAATTTCCTCTGAAGATAAGTTAATTGTTATTTTATAGCGCAGGATTACAGCTAACAATTTTTTTCCCTTCTGTGAGCTTCTAATACAGAGTTTTTAGATAAGTAAGGTTTACTGTAACATATCAAAGCTCAGAAGACATAAGAGTAAACCCCACCTAATATGGGCTATATATTTTATTGCAAATCAATGAGGCTTATCACATAAAGTGCACAGGGAGAAAGGAAAGTGTGTAGGGAGAAAGGTGTCATGTTTCTCCCAGTTTTGGACTATTGCTAGGTATGAGAAACATCTGAGATGTCACAGAGCCAATACTCATACATGAGGCTGTAAAACATATTTCCTAGCACTGCCAAAGGCTCTACTCAGTACTGAAAGGCTGGGGCAGGATGCTGGGTGGCACTCCTCTCTGCATACAGAGATTCCCTCCCTGCCTTAGAGTAGAGCTTATGGAAGGGAAGGAGGCATCCATGGAGATCCAAAACCTTGTTTGTGTGTGGAAATTCCTCCAATGGCTTGAGGAGTCCTTATAGCTCCTGTATGCCAGGGATGTGACTGCCCTATTTCCTTAGAGACCATATCACTAATTTAATCATTTAATCTTTTCTAAATCATTTAATGACTGGTAAAACTCCTAGAAGTAAAGCATATTTTCTGGTCATATTCAGAATCTTATAACTGGTGTCTGCAGATGTCACAGAAATATATTTCACTGTGATTTTCTGTTCAAAAYTCATCTTCTGCAGAACTATGACAACGCTTGCTATAAGATAGTGCACTCCTCCTTCCTTCAGTGACTTTGATCCCATCTGGCATGAAAAAGGATGGAAGTTTTTCCTTACATTAAAATGTCTAGGCCATCCGTGTTAGCAGGTGTGCTGCTCATTTTTCTTTGCAGTAGAAATACCAGGATAAGGTGGTTTGTGTGCTTTAGAAAATTCTTTAATTCTCCTCTCCCTCTTTGGTTTTGCTCCTCTTCCATAAATTATGCTTTCTTGTGCTTTTGTGAGTGAGTATGAAATTGAGTAGCACTGGGAAATGGAAAGTTGTCAGCAAGTTTGCATTTATTAAATTAACAGCTTCCATGATAAGTATATCCACTGCTGAGGTTGGAGAAACAGGCTGTATTGGCAGACCAGAATGAGAACAAATCCATAATATAGGAAGTCTGATAAATGAAGTGTCTTGCTCTGAAGCTGTTCATGAATTTGGGAGAGAAATCAGTAGGTTTATCCTTGAGGCTGGCATAACAGTTGTGCTGATACAGAGAGAGGTTCYAGATGGAGGTATTAACAGCAGTGGTATCTTGAAAGATGAATGAGAAAAGGAAACTGAAATCTTGGTCTGTTGCTCTTTGAAATTAATGGAAAGATTGTTATAGACTTCAGTGGTCTCTGCTGAGGCCTCATATGCAGCAGAGGAAGGTCATGATTTTGATGCAGAGATTTTGCATATTTGCGCTTCTGCATTGTGAAGTATGGCTTGGGGTTTGAATCAGCCAGATAGTGCTGAAGAGAATGAAGTTTTTTTCTGAAGATTGAGACATGGGAATTGTGGGTTAAAAGAGAGACGCTTTTACTATTCAATGTTCTTTTTGCTTCTTAATTGATCGTTGAACAGATTGCCCAGAGAGGTTGTGGAGTCTCCTCAGGAGATATTCAAAACCTTCCTGGACATGATCCTGTTCAACATGCTCCAGGTGACCCTGCTTGAGCAGGGAGGTTGGACTAGATGATCTCCAGAGGTCCCTTCCAGCCTCAGCCATTCTGTGATTCTGTGATCCTATGCTTTTAAAGGAACATATTAATAATGAAAAATGAGCTTTTAGTAAAATAATTCAACTGAATARCAATTTGTTCTAAGATGTACTTATATTAAGAAATATTCTCATCCTTGTTATTATTCTAAATCCTTGTGAGAAACAAATACTGAATGAAAACTCACAAAATCATATCAAAAATCAAAATTGGATCTTWAAAAAATTTTTCCACTTCTTATAATTACTGATATATTTTGAAAATATATCTTGGCTACCATAAGGAAAAAAAAAAAAAAAACAGGAACCTCAAATATGGGTTTTAATTAGCTATATAACCATATAAACAAATTGATTAAACAAGCAAAGAACACTGCACTGTTTATCATGTAATTTTTATAAAGTACTGGTACTTTATTTACTAACTAGTAACTTGCTACTTATTTTGTAGTAAAAATTGAAATATGTTTCTATAGACAACTGTTGCCCATACAGTTTTTCCTTATTTATTGGTATGAGCTCATATTATGAGTGTTTTTATTATTTATGAAATTGTAATACAGCATCAATATTTTTATCTCTCCTGTATGTAACTGTTGCATTTTCTCTTCTTCTAGATTAATTGAAATAGTTTTGTTTTTTAGATTAATTTGTGATGAGTAAAAGCATCCATTTGGATTTCTTTTTAACTTAAAAATATTTTTTCTTCTCTAATACTTTGTTCAAAACCAAACAATTTTCTTTGTCTTGTTTCTTTATATTTGTAACTTTTTCCATTACTGTTTTTAATTTGTAACAAGCAATATTTGTGCAGAGACATTTTTTTTAATGAAGACAGTTGAGCTTTGCCAAACATTGTCCTGCTAGCTTAAGCTAGAAGTGCAAGAAAACATTCCAGACTGTGCCCTTTTGAATGGCCATACATTCCAAGTAGTGATAAAATAACTTGTTTCAGACTGGTATTGTTTAACTTAGGCTATTTCTCTGCTCGTCTTTGTCTAAAAATGGAAGAAAAGAAATATTTTTTGCCTTAGTAGTTTATATTCTCCTCTGGAAATACAATAAAATTATTTTAAAAAATAGTTCTGTTATCACAAATGATAAACAGTCATTGGAGAAGGAATTAGTAAATATAAAATATACAAATTATGCAGTAAAGGCACTGTTCATCCATCATCTGCCATTAGAATACTTGTATTCATCATTGAAGACAGCAGGAATTTTGTCCGACTGAGGAATTTAGGAATCTGGCATCATTTACATGATAGAGAGAATCAAAGTCCAAGCTGCATAGACAACTGTTTGAATACAAATGCAAATATTCTGATTTTTTTAGTATAGACAGCGGAAGTGAGAGTGACAAGATAAGACTGTTTTTTGTAAYTGTGGTATGGAAGACCATTTAAAAGCTATCAGTATCTTGACACTTACCAGACTGGATGCAGATTTATTACAAAGAATATATAATTCCAGACTATTCATTATTTCTGAGAGTATTAGAAAATACTTCTTGCAAAAATCTAGCCTACTTGCAGCTTATTTATTATAAAAGATGCCAAGTGAGAAAATTCAGGACTTTCTATTGCGCATAACTGACTGGTTTGTAATAGCAGCAGACTGGATTAACCAATATGACATGAGGCTGCTCTCATGAGACTAGCTTTCCTCTCATCTTCTAATGGTGCTGACACTGTGGTCAGTTGAAAGGATCTGCAGAGAGAATCCGTGATCTTTGAAAAGTCACTAATTACAAAGAAAGCAATAGCAATAGCTAAATTTGCTTGCCTTTGAAATTGCTCAATTATTAGAATTGTCATCACAACTAAATGGAGCATTTTTAACTTTGATCTTGTAGTCTTATGGTTGAAGCATTCTTTTTCTGTGGTGCTTTACATAGAAGTGTCCAGTCAATAGTTATATCAACAATTGCTGTGGTACTGACGATTAGAAYTGAGAAAATAAAATCAAAAATTTCCATAAGCATTCAAACTTTTTAGAGACTTTTTGGTCCATATTTGTTCCCTTTTATACTCAGTTTTTGAGATCTTTTCAGTAATCAAATTATGCTTGCAGAAATTAGTGGAATTTAGAATACAGAATTACCTGACAGTTTATGGAAACTTTATGTTAAGGTTTTGGAAGTACTGGCATATTCAATTCAATCAAAGAACAGATTACCTGCCTATCGAATCTGGAAACAAACAAAAMCGATCATTTTTTCTCAACCATTTATTTAAATAAAATGGTTAAAATTGTTATATATTTGCAAATCATCCATAGAATTAAGCAATTTCAGTACGTATTTTAAGATACTCATATTTGATAGAATCATAATTGGCTCTTGAATGTATACAGCAACAAAAGGCAACAAATTTCTACAATGACTTTCAAGTTGCTATTCTAAGCTTTACTCCAGTCATCCTAAATGTCATGAGACTTCACACACTTGCTACAATACTCAAAGATTTAAAGAGCTCTGATTTCCTCTGCAGCTTCCTGTTGAAATGTAGAAGGTCTGGAGTGTAATTATAATATGAAGAGGGTCACAGCCAATAGCCAGGAGATGGGAGAACCTGCAAAGGAGAGCTGGCAGCTCTGAAAGTCAGAAGAACTGGGAGCTCTGGAAGGCAGAAGAGCTCAGAGCAGGCAACCAGSAGAAATGGTAACAGCAGGACAGGACACACCTAGCAGTGCCAGAGGCTAGAGTTATTTCCAATATACTTTATGGGAATTTTTATTACATAAAAAAACACATTGTTCACATTTCCATGTTTCTGGCCCAAATGAGCCCTGTGGCTGAAAGCCCAAGTAAGTTCCACATGCTCTCTTGATCAGCTTAAGAAATCGCTCTATTTCTAAAAGTGAAATATCCCTACAAGTATCATTGGTACAGCACTTCATGCAGTATTACAAAGATGCCTTAGGTAGGATGCCTAGACAAACTAACAAAATTTTTGGCTGATACCTTGGGGTAGATACAGTGTGAAGTCCTGCAGATACCAATGAGCTGCCTTTGTTGATGGAGAAGGCTCTGACCAACATGTAGCATGAGGTTTTTCCTACAAGTCTTTCATAAAAAGTGCAATCACAAAGTCTAAAAAGCTCTACAGTTAAGAAGTCCTCTTTTCCCATGTGACAGGGAAACAGTACCTTATCATCTAAATACATTTTGGGCAGTTTTTAGTTTTAGCTCGATAAATTCTAGGCAGGCTTTATAAAGAATGCCTGAACTGGAATTGAAAGAGTTCTCTGAGGAACAAAAACCTTGGGGTAATAGATCAGTAGATATAGTCTGTAACATATTTGAAAACAAATAATCAATTTTTGATTCAATTCTCTAAATGAGCTAAAATGAAAAACATGTTTAAGCTATGTATGACTTATTTCAGCAGGTATTAGACAGTGCATCCACCAAAAGGGATGGGTCCATCCTTCCCTCATCCTATGCAGCTTCACAATCCTACTGTCATGGGGACTTTCCCTTATGCCAGTATAAACATTCATGCAGCTGTGCAATGAACAATTTAAAACTATTTTTATTGTGCTGAGTTTTTTTTTGAGCTGACACCAGTTCCCGGATAGATTTGGCTGCTGCTAGACAAGTGCTTACAGCAGCACAAGAGATGATACATGGTGTCATAAAACTGAATAAGCTGTTGGAAAAGGGTGGGACTGCCCTTTTTAAGTCATAGCACTAGATTTTGCCATCTTAAACAGATCGTGGAACTGGACTGTAAGAGATGTTCCCCTCAGGACATTGACGTGCTCTTGGATGAGAAAATTCAGCCTGCTAGTGCTTAAATGGTCTGGAAGAATGCACATATCTTCTGCTGTGCTGAGACCAGAGTTGTTAGTCCAAAGTTGTGTATTGTATTTACTCCAGTTGAATTGTGCCAACTGAAACACATGAAATACTGTCTTTCACTTTTTGACTGATTCAGCTTATTTATGATAGATATGAACTGGGCTGCCATGTGCAGCATTTTGACTGTATTCCTCAAGGGAAGAAAGCAAGAATGTGTTCTTATGGCTTATAGGGTAAAATAATACAAAGTTAGATTAATGTGTGTGCATTAAATTCACATTGTGCTTAGCTTGCAGAATACCCATTAGATCTGGGAGTAAGTTTGCGCAGAGCCTCAGGATGGTATGCTCTCTGAAAACAACGTCCAAACTAGAATTTGCATAAGTGAGGATATATGTTTATGTTTAGAATTATATATCTAAGTATTGACATGTAGATCTGATATAATCACAGCCTTTCAATAAGTACAAGACCCTTGTATTTATAGAACGCACACAATTGCAAACAGATCTTTATACATTTCTATTTCTTTTTATTAAGTATGCTATTTTAAAATGACATATTAAGAAAAGATAATAAGTATATAGTAGTAGTGAGTTATTCTTTAGATGGTGACCTACTAACCAGTGTGCTGACCTGATACCATCATCTCGGTTTTACTCTGCAGATAAAGGCAAGCTACTCCTGACTGCACCTCTTGCTATTATTGGTATGACTAGTATAGATGCTATTTTGTACTGTGTGTGCTTAATATTTGCAAAATGCAGTCTGGCTTTTAGTCAGGAATCTAGGTATAAATAAATAATGCTAGTACTATATAGTTGCCTGTTTATATACATATATATATATATTTTTCATTTTGAATATAGTTACAGGAGTATTTCAGGTAATTTTCCTAATCCAGTGAACTACATTACCTTCATACACTGAAAGTGTATATATACATGTGTATATATGTATATATATATATAYACACACACACACATGTATAAAATATATAATATATAGATAGCTGCCGCTATCTTGTAACGCTATACCAACACAGCCTCCCTACTTATCATTCTATGTAGTTCAGGCATAGGAGATGCAAGAACTGCTCAGGAGCCACATGAAGTCCAGATCAGTAGCTTGGAAAGCTTGGAAATCTCTGTCCTAGTATATATTAGTTTTCTAAATCTCTAGGTAGTGAGCAGTGTACATATATGGGTGAGAGAAACAGGTTTGCTAGGAAAATTAGTTTCAATGTTAACAAACCTTATACAACCTACAAGAAAACTTTTGGTGAACTGGGGTGAAGAACAAAAGCACTAAGTGAATGGGAAGGAGAAAGAAAAGTTAGTACAGTTGTAAAAACACTTTTTCTTCTCATTTAGCTGAGAGAACACAGCTGTTGTGGCGCAAATAATGCACAATACAGAAATAGAAACAGTTTCCCATCCTAAAATAAGCATCATTATGAAAGCAAACATAAATAATGACAATGGCATAAATATTCATAAATGTCTAATAATTCCCTTTTCTTCAGAGAAAATTTACATTTACTGTAAAAATTTATGCTTTATATGTTTTCAAAACTTTTCACTTCAGAAAGCTTAATTATTTCTGTGCAAGAATATAATTACCTCTTCTGTTTTATTAGAAACCTAGACTCTTTTTATAGGAATTTATGTTTTATACAGAATGCCTTTTATTACAAAGAATTCTTCCAGTAGTAGAACTGAAAAATTATCAGGCATAAAAATAAGAGTAGTTACTGTTCCTCCCTTTGGACTGACTGTTCTCTATAGCAGAGTGTCTCAAGCTTTCTGCAGAATACTCATAAGGGCTCAATACACTGTTCTGTTACTGGGAGTGGCATAAAAGTGCCAATGATTCAGTTCCTAAAATGTCTACACAGCAATGGGTTGGTCTTTCACTGTTTCCTTTCTTGATATTAATTTTGTGTACTACCTTTGTTAATTTTATCCTGTAAACCCTAAATGATATAATTTCCACCCATTACACTCAGACTGCTGCTTTATCTCTGTTACACTGTTTCTTAACCAGATTAGACTTTTTAAATTTTTCTTAGTAAATCAGCACTTATTAATGTTTCTCTTTTCTGAACATTCTCTGCTTTGACAAAATCTTGCTGATAACATGGATGTGAGAACTGACCGTGTCGAGTTTCTTGTCTCACTACAGTTGCACGGGAAAGGAATTCTGTGCAGTGTCTGCCTATGAGATGCATACAGGCATAGGTAATCTTTGAATACCATTGCTAGTGGTGTTTAGCAGCAGGTGCTATAAAACATAAACTAGGCAGTCCTTTTACAGTGAAGCAATGTTTAATCTTCCCCAACCAAGATCAGAGAAGGGGCGTGGGGAAGGGGCACAAACAACATGTTTTAAAATGTCATTYTTCCTGTAAGTTATTCTTTCAGCCAAACAGTTCCTGACTTTTGCCTATGTAGTTGATGATAATTGGCAATCCAATGGCATCCACAATGTTCCCATGATTTTGAAATGCAGAGGCAGAAACAGGAACTGTCTGAGTCAGAGACTGGGTTATAAAAAGTAGAGTACAATTAATTAAAAGGTAGAATTAATCTCATGACTCAGACCAAATTTGGTGAAGTGCTGGTTCAGTCTATTTTATTTAGAAGCAGTAGYAAGAGCTGAAGCTACTGTGCACTTTGACCTGCAAAGCAGAGATATCAAGTAGCTGTATCTCACTGGATCTATTCTGACTATGTAAATGGCCAGTGCGTTGCTTGATGGCTTCTAGAGAGGCTTTTTCTCTGGTCCATTGCCATTGTAAATGTTCTTTCTTTTTCCTTTTCACTGCTGTCAAAGAGGATATGGCAAAGCTCAGCAAAACCACAGAATAAAAGTATCCTTCATTGTCAGTGTAAGGAACAACCATTACAGCTCAAAAATTTAGAAGACTCAAGTAAGTGCTTAGGGTCTTTTATGTATTGTAAGCAGAAAATGTAGTTGCCCTCTTAAGTTGGCAAATTGAGGTCCCCTGGTAATATCTTTGCATTTATATCATTTTATGGTGATGGCTGCTGAACAGAGCATTTTTTTCCCTACCAGCTCCTGTAATACAAGAAGCAACATATTTTTAATGTACATTTCTTTGATACACTGCAGTATCTCATAGATCTCTCTCTGTAAGGATTTAAATGTTCAGCAGCAAAAATATTTTCTTAATTCTGAATTTCTTATATGAAACCTCACCTCCATCACTCCTCCAAATTCTGCAAATTCTAACACACATCAAAAGTGAAAAGCAGACAAGCTTTAATTGGAGTGATACACAATAATATTTTTTCATTTATATATTTCTCTAGAGTATAGGTATTTATTCCAGAACTTGAAATTATCTTTTGCTGCATCTCAGTTAAATGGATATTGAATTCATGGTGATAAAATGTTTCACTAGTCCTCTGGCACTAGCATTTTCTAGCATAATTGAAATTTGAATTGTATATAGCATAAAGCCTAACTATCATTGTAGATAATTGCAGTGATCTTATGCATTTGTCATAAACCAAATATGTTAGAATAGACTTACATGACTTAGCGTGATGCATAGTTGAYCTTATACATGGTTTCTTGAAGTGTGACAGCAGACTAATATTTTCATGTGAGCAATACAGATAGTAAAGGTCAAGGAATGATGATGACTATGCCAACAACAAATCTGACTTTCAGCATTGTAAAGTGAAAGCCATTAACGATAATGTATATTATTACAGCCAAGATATAATGTAAGGCTTGAATCCATGTAACATAATTTATTTGATTTATTTCAATTTACTCTTCTTTTATTTGTGCACTTAAGAATGGGAATTGGTTATATAATGGAGAAGCAGGAGAATGTACTGTTACCCACTAATTCTTTGTCTGAAAGACAATTTCATATTTTTTTCCATGGTTTGAATTACTTTTTAAAAAACTAAGCCGGAAAATAATTTGCTTTTTTTTCTGTGTTGGGCATTGCTCAGGAAAAATTGCTATGATATGAAAAGCCTGATGGCCTGTATATGAGAAGTCATAGACGTAGAAGCAATCAACATTTTCTCAGAAAGAGTTAAGAATGCTTAATGTAACTGCATTCTGAGGAATAAAGTCTTGAGACAGACAAAAGCAGAAAAATGAAGGTACAGGCTGAGATTTCTGAAACTTTTTTTTTTTTTTTTTTTAAGTAGCTCAGTCTTCTAGAGATCAGCTTCACCATTGAAGCTACTGATATGAATCCTAAGGACCATGACACACACCCTCCTATGATTCTTTTAGGGGAAGTTTCAGACATTAAAGCTTCTAGCAAGCTTTGTCCTGTCTCCCCGACACAGGTTACCAATGGAGTAGCAGGGGCAGCAGAATGGCAAATAGCACTGTAAATCAACTGTAACTCAGTTTTCTGTCTGGCATTTTAAAACCTGCCACAACTTGTTACAATTGAAATAAGCTGAGTTAGGAAAGACTAAGTAGTAGTACTTAAAAGGTTAAGATAAATTGCCTCATTGCCTCATTTTGACTGAAACAGATTAGGCAACACTCACACATACAGCTGTGTTGTCAGGCCARGTAATAAGTTCCAGGTCAGAGTGATGAAGAACAGGTAGATGCAGTAACCTATTTCACTGGCACAGCTGAATCCAGGTGAGGATGTCTATTGGCAGCCATGGTGTCCTTGGGTCATKGTTCTGTGATCATTAATACCATATCCATCTCTTCCTGGATCAGGCCTAGGTGTATAACTACATTTCAAATAGGCACTGCTGAATTAGCATAGGCAGATGATAGTTGTTTTCTCCAATATGAATCCTGGGCTGGCTGCCTCGTAGTTCAGATTTCATTGTGCCCGTTGCGACAAAGCAACAAGACTGGCTTATTCTCGGTGGGAAACCAATCCTGGTGCCTTATGGGGATATTTGCATGGGGCTTCTCTAGTCCCATGGGGTCTAGTCCTCTGTTTCTGAAATCAGGAGCATCTCATAAACAGCATCTAATCATTGCTAGGCCAGCGTTTACATCCTGACACTGAAAGAGTGGTACACCATTTTCATCTCTTTGATAAATGGCAGCAGCTGCACGAATCTATTGTACAGCTGTTGGTTGTACAACTGTTGAACACAACTAGGACAAGACTTTTTGCTCTGGGAACAAGTTTTCCTCATCCCATTATGGATTACACACAGCAAAGGAGGAGATGGAACTGCATAAAGTGCAACTGGCCACTTTGATAGAAATTCATTCTTACTAGAAATGGCATCTGTTGATGACTGCTGATCTCATTCTTTATGTGATGCAGGAGGTAATCAAGATCAGAGTGACAGTCAGCACTGAGAACAGGCATACTATGGTCATTTAAAATCCTGGCAAATCCTAACTCTCCTTACRGACAACCCAGAAGAGATCTACTCTCTTGTTTCGTGTGCTTTCCCAAATGTATACTYAGTCATATTTGTATCCATTGCCCTCTCGCTACAGCCTTTTTACTGATAGCACAATTCATCATCAAGAAAGGGTGTCATGCTGCACCAGTCAGCATGAATGCTTCACTGCTGAGACTTCCTACTGTTCTGACAGGCTTTTTGGCAAATCTCCASAGTTCTTGAGTGGAACCCATATGTATCTTGAGTGTATCTACAGTGTACATACAACTCCTGGGTTTCATGCCTGCAGGCTAATAGGTGCATGATGCTAGTCCCATTCAAGTCTGCAGAGTCATGACATCACCCTTTCCACTTGGCAACTTGACTTACTCCTGTTGCCCTATTTCATGGGTCCATTCACTGACATCTTCAGTGATGACCAGGATCAGTTCATTACTGTGCAAGCTGGTGGCTATGGTATCTGCAACCTGGAGGGACTGTCCTTTGTTGTAACACTAGTATYTGTTTCCTTTTGAAGATCCTGTTGTCTGCTCTCTCCTGAGCTCCAGGAGTGCCGTGGTTTCCCTTTAGGATAATTATAATAATGTTTGGCTTGTTGAATTGTCCTTTCCTCCTTCAGGACAACAGCAGCAATCTATGGAGGGTTAAAAGATAATCCTTCTATACTGAGCAGTGSTATCTGGAGGATATTACTTTACCAGTTCAGGCTAAAAACTAATTTCAATTTTTCATCTTGTAATGTATTAGCAGAAATTCTACGCACAATTGGTGATTACTTGGTAAAGCAGCAGACAGAGATGTAAGCTCCAATCTACTCCAACTCACTTAATTTCACWTTTTTTTCCTTTTCCATTTTACTCYAAGCAATTCTGGTTAGGCAAAAAACAGTGGTTGGTTCTTCTGTGAGCGGGTGCATGTGTTTTCTGAAAATGATCACCTGGAACAAAGGTGAAGAGCAGTGAGAAAAAAAAAAGGTGGCATGGATCATTATGTTGTGATGAGTACAGGACATAATTTGTGACACAGCCTAACCAAAATCATTGAAGCAAGGCAGAGCACAAAGGTACAAGTTCTCAGACTGGGCAGGTCTGGAACATGGCTAGCAGTACTAGAGCATCTTTTCAGTAAAGTGCCCGGGCCCTGGCTCTATTCCTAGGAAAAGAGAAACACCCAGAAGAAAACTAAAACAACAGCCAAAATCAAACATCAAGCAACTCTAGAAGCAGCCTTCCTTGCCTGAGGTATGGTTCTAGGATTCCGGGGGGATATGGATTTGAAAACAGTTCTCTTGGTAGCAGTTCCTTGCTACACAGGGACCTCTTCTCATCCTGTCTTCCACCACTGCTTGATCATCCTCAGAGCTCCCGTTTCCTCAGAAGCAGCAGACTGCTCTGGAATCCCAGTTTCTCCAGAACTCTTTGTATCCCAATTCAAGATACAGTCCTGTTTCATTTAATATAAAGTACTAATCAGAGACTCCATGACTATGGAGTAAATTAAACATGCCTAGGAACATTCTAGGCACCTAGGCCAATTGATAGTAAACGGCCGTCACCTCCAGAAGAGAGAGACTGCAGGCAAACTGTTTATTTGGAATGTTTGCTGCACAGTTACAACTGCTAAATCATGTCAGAGAATTTTTGGGGATAGTGGTGGCTGGAATGTGTGAATTGCTGCCAGAGACTATTCTAACAGTACACCACTGTAAGTGTCCAATCATGTTTTAATTTCTTAATACAGACACAGCGAGAGTCCATTATCATCCTTGTCCCCACTGTACCTCCATGTTAGAGTTCTGTYCTTGATTCTGCATTGGTTCAGCTCCTTTGGTGTCCACCCTAAAGCATTTATATAAGAATGATGCAGTAAATTGAGTTATTTGGCATATTGCCAAGTTGAGTCATTCTGCATATTGGACCTGTTGGACAGAATGCCCCGTCCTTCCGTCTGGGAGCATTCTGAATTACAGTGGATAGTTCCATGAGAATACAATTGCCATACACAGGGTCTCAAATATAGCTATGTTAAACTCAGTGATTGTCTCTCATTCTGGACAAGCATAAATGTTGTACTGTTATTAGATTTACAGGATGCTCAGGCTAGGTCTTAGGCAAAAGACACCAATGTCAGCAAAATTTGAGGAGAATATCCAATGCAGAGTTTTTCTATGCACACTATATTCTCTGTTCACTTGGGCTATGTTAACCTCTGCTTATTTTGTCCAAAAAACTCCAGTGGGTGTATGTGTATGTGTGGGGAGGATGCTCAATTGTGCTTCATTCTCAGGCTTCAGGATACTCATTCCTTACCTAACTGTATTATACAAGTCAGGATTCAGTGAAGTAGAAGTCTGGCATGGAGCCTAACTGCAAAGCATTTAAGAGTGTAAAACGTAGAAATAATATAATTTACTTTGSTTTATTGGGAAGAACTTTTTTTTTTTCACTTTAAAGAGCTTGCATTGATTCGTAGAAGAAAGAGAGAGAGGAAAACCCACATATAGTGAGATTCATATGCCTCTTCTAACCCTATTACTGACACTGAGTAGCCTAGTTCCACATTTTTTCAATAGGATCACTGACATAGTAATAGACTACTCTCAGTATTTCTGTCAGTAAGGCTGGAAAAAATGAATTGATATAAAAAAGTATATTGAAAAGTATAACTTTAAAATGTGGAAAAAAGATGCATACATATTTTAAATAATTACATATAGCTAATATTACTTGAACCAATTAGCCAATGATCTTACATGCCCTTTAATCTATTTATTTTGAAGGGTTTATTTATCTCTGAATAGGAGTGAATTTTATTTCATGCAAGTTGTCTATTCATTTGTAATTTTATTTGTTCTTGCTATTCAAAAACAACTTACCATTCAAATCCAATACCACTTTTTCAGACTTGAGATCTTATGCTTAGCCCAGCACCAGAGCATTATTTCTTGGCTTGAAGGGGTAAAGAAGCACACAGCTACCAACTAGCACATCTGCCTTCTCTGTATGTTTGGATACTACAGTTACTGAGCTGGACTCTGGAAGGGACTATTTTTAGTCCTCATCACCAGACTACTGTCGGTTGGGGCTTGTGAAAGAAGACAATAATAAATCTAAGCCAGAGAGATCCTGATGTAAGAGAGGAAAACAGAATTCAGATGGCCTACTGACAGTTCTTGTGGTGTAATTCAGTAGGAGGGCTGTAGTGTCTCATCTGTTTAAAAGCAAACAAAGCCTAAAAATACAGAAATTTCACCCTTCTAGTAGAAAACTGCCTTTGCACTCCAAGCTGCATTTCCCGGGAAGTCATAAATATGGGATATTTAACTGCCAGCTACCATAATTTAAAGTAATTTCTTGGTTGAACAGTATTAATGGAAGAGATACTGCAGTCATTTGCATTGTTGCAATACTAATGCTGGAGTTTATTCATATTAACATTGAAAATGTCAATTGTCTTGTTTGTGGTGGCAGTATTCTGAGCAACTATTCCATTTATAATGTTTAAAAATTTTCTAAGTAGTAAATATGTCTCAGCTTGTTATGACTCAGCTCATAAAAGAATATTTTAATATAGTAACAGAATGCTGATGCCTTTTTTCTAAATTTCTCTAGTAATGATTTTCATAGCACTAGACTAGAATGTTTCTGATTGCTGCTTGTCATCAACTCATTTGGCAGAAAAAATAGTGGCTAGGATTTTCAAGGGGGCCTAGGAGACTGAGGCACACCACTTCTATTTAACTTGTGCTGATGGGGTAGATTCCTGTTTAACACAAACTGACTCACTCTTCTCTATAGCCATAGTCTTGCAATGAACTCAGTGTGGGCAGATCCCCACTGCAAGATTAGAGACTAAAAACATAGACTTTCCTCTTTAAAGATTATCTTTATAAACTTCTTGTCGATAGAACACAGCAAAAAGCAGTTACTAGATTATTCAACATTTACTAATTGCTAATAGTTTTCCCCTGTGAAAAGGAGAGTCTTACTGTAACTGAAGTCTTAGTCCGGAAAAAATTACTATATGTAGAAGAAGTAGGACTAGAAAGGTCCTAACATGAAGAGCTAAGAAAATTGGGTCTTGTTTTGACCTTACATATTTGACTAACTTTCTCTGCCACATGAAACTTGACAGTAATTCTGATGTGAAGGGAAACTAACCTTTTAATCTTGGCCAATAGTGATAGAGTATGCAGCTACTCAGTGCCTATCTGAGAACCACAAGAGCAAGACTGTCTATTGCACTAAACTGTATTAATAGGAAGATGTAGACTTCCTTCCCTATCACTGTTAAACTTGGTTCTGTTAAACACACCTAATTAACTGTATATACAAATACTCTATAGTAGTCTGTTTTTCCAGCAAAAGTGTTATTATCTATCATTAATGGACAGGTGGGTAGTCCTCTTTGTCTCCCTAGGTCTGCTTTTTCCTCCAAAAATAATCTTTCCATACATATCTCTTTCCTTCCTTGGGAACTTGAACAAACTCTGACAGCACAGTGGGAAGCTCCTCAGGCCTGGGACTTGCTAGAACAAGGTTTAGGGAGGGAGACTGGATTCCAAAATCCAGTACAGTCTCCTGTTTCCATTTTCTTTCTCTCTTTGCTAACTGTGCTCCATGAAACRTCTATCACTTGAAGAAACCAGTAATTTAGGAGGGAAACAGGAATTCTGGAAATTTGGTTGATGGATGTGACAGTAGTATCACTTGAGAGGAATAAGTCAAATAAGTTAGTGTATCTCTTTAAGGACTTCTTTTATATCCTTACAGGCTCTTGGGGCGTTGTTAGGCCACTTCATGAGGACTGAAATGGCTATATCTCCATTCATCTCACAGCATTCTTGCTGATACTTGTTGCATTGAAGAGACAAAAATGAACTGAATGTTCTATTGAAGAACTGGCAGAAAACTCTCAGTGAGCACCTTGCCAGACTTAGTGTTATTGCCATGAAAGCGTATACTCATAAAAGCTTTACACTGGATGGAGCTAAGAGTTTTATTAATTAATGCCCTTCTGCAATTTGCTCTCTACTAAAAGTAAAGTGATTTTCCAGGCAAACTTGCAGTGATAGTCTGAACATGTTGCAATTAACCTGCTGTGATCATGGTGAGGAAAGGCTCACAAGAACGTGTGATTATGATGTAAGGCCATCATGGGGTAAGGAAAAGTGCTGAGCACAAAACAGAAAATATTTTCAGTCTAAGTCACATATATGAGATTTGCAGAGACTTATATACTGGGGAAAAGGAAGAGGGAARCTAGGGGAAGTATACTATACCTCTGCGTGTCCTATGACTGGGAAGTGGCTTCCTCTTTCATTTTCCATCAAGTACTTCCAGGAACCCTCCAAGATCATACCTACCCAGTGAGAACCTTGTYGTTTTTTTCAGTTCTAAGAGCTGAGTTACTCTGACGCATCCAGCTTGGAGTATTTTAGTATACAATAAATATTTAGGCTATGTGATATAAGAATTAAACAATTGCAGAGTTTCAATCTACAGTACTACTGTATATCAAAAAAATCAAAAAAACCCCACAAACCTCAAAAGCCCTAGATATKTTTTTAATGAGAACTTTATGGGAAAAAACTTCTTGATGGATGAGGTATTTTAAATGCTTTACTGATCACATAGTCTTTGGATTTCTTGTAGGCATTTGGAAATGCATTGAATGTTCACGGTCCAAAAAATAAAGAAATTTCATGAATTTCAGCAAGAATGGTTATGAGCTGAAAGTTTATCTGCAAATTTTATAATTCATTATTTTTCTGGTTGAAAATTTATAACCACTCAGTCAAGGGGCCGAAACACAAACATAACTCAGCTAGTAAGCATTCAGACCAATAACAGAAGAACAGTTACTATAACAAAATCTGCRTTAGTATAAATCTAGAGAGACTCTATTTCCCTTTTGAAATACTCAATAATTATAGCAGTATAAATGAGAGCGTCCCACAGACTGAAGCTTATTCATCTAAACCGCCCATTGTAGTAAGTGCTCTTGAGAAAAGGCATGAACGATTTCCTTATCAGAAGGGAGACTGGAGTTGAACTATGAAGAGTTWATAACAAACAGCTTTACAGAAGGTAAAAGCTCTGTCTCCAAAGTAAAACTTAAACTGTTACATACTGCCAGAGACTAGCTCAAGGTTTCTTGACTACTGGACAAATGTGGTTAGAGCACACCAGCTTTTGTAGCCAATGAGTTTGGGYACACTTCGGCATGGACACACAACAGTATGATGGTACTAACATAGCACTTGGCTTTCTTTAGGCCCCGTGCAAATGTCTAGGAACATACTTGTATCTGTATTGACTAAGGGTGGTTTATGACAGGGTGAGGTTCAAATAACCACTTTCGGATGTATAAAAAATGCCTTATTTATTTTGCCATTTCTTTCTTTTTGGAATGAATCCTGCTTGCAGCATAACCTTAAAGTCCTTTGTGAATAAGGATTGTAAAAAATAATCATTTACTTTGGAGCAATTAAAGGAAAAAACTGATTGTGTAACAGTTTTTTTAGTATGCAACTTTAAGAAAATGATTTCTGTACAGCATAGTAAATCTAGTGGGGTTTCTGAAGGGGGGAGGGAGCAAGTGAAACAATGCTGGTGTTCAGCTTGTTATTAGAGGCCACTTGCCACGCTGCTATCAAGGGCCCATATTTTTCAGAGAATCTGTTTGGCAGAGCATTATGAAATATGGTTCAACTCCCATTCCAGATTTAAAATTAAGGCCATGCTGTGTTCCCAGACTTAATAAAAACAAGTTTAATTCCATTTGCCTCTCTCTAGAAAAAAAAATATTTATAAATAAGTACCTTCTCTTAAACAACACCTCCTTCCTCTAAACCTCCAGCCTCTCCCTCTCATAACTCACGATTTAATAAAGGAAGCATGGGCACAGCTTTTTTTCTGCCAAGGTGTCATGCAATTGAATAATAACTGCAGTCAAACATAGCTTTGGAGAAAAAAAAAAAAAACAGGGATAGAAGACTTACAAAATAGAAAGGGGTGATGGGAAGTTTTGTATAAAAGATCCAAAATGGTCATATTCAAAACAGCTCTGGAGAAAACAAGGGATGAAATTAAAGAAGCATTCGGAGGGATAAACTTCCATTTCTTGAAGAAGTGTTGGTGTGTTTTAGGGAAAGGGCATTAACAGTCACATGAATGTATCTGCATTAGTGTTTTGTTTCAAATGATGACTGCACTTTTCAAATAAACCTCCCGAATGTCTCTGCTTACCTGTATTTTGGTTAACCTGATGGAGAAGGTTTGCAGTGCACAAACTGGATTCCTCTGAATGAAACTAAACTGAAAATGTGCTTCAGGAATACACTTACTGCATTAAAAAAAAAAACAGACTAAAATTAATCTGAAATAAAAATCCTCAAAACATATATAGCGGAAACATGAAGTCCTCAGCACCATCTGTTTCTCCTGTTTCACTATATATCTTGCATACACCTGAAGTATCTGAGTGCGAAAAAATTCCCATTCATCTTGCCTACCTTTAAGCACTTACCTGAGATGYCAATGCTAGAAGCACAACCAGTGGAGACTGATCAGGCTCCAGAGAGCAATAGAAAGTAATTCAGCTAAGATCCAAGTCAAAATGAGGATACCTGCCTCTATATGCAGGGATCATAGGACAAACATGAATTTAATTGGTTGACGTGAATTATACCAGTGCCGGTAAGGAGGAAATACTGACCAGAACCACTGCATATTCTAGATACACTGTTAGTAACTCTTCGTGCCATCTCTTATCACTATGTATTTAATGCCACAAATGTGCAGTTATTTACCTAGGTTCTCAACAAACCCACAGGTTCTAGCACAGATACCACATGTAAGACTATTTGTGATCCTGACATGGGTTATTGCAATATATGGTGATGTAAAGAAGCTTCAGTTTTCTCAAAGATATTTTTTTTTCTATTTCAAAGACCAACTGTGTGATAGGATTCCCTTCCACAGTTCTGTATGCAGCACAGCCTCTTTAAATTGCACAGCAGCCAGACTGGGTACAATTGTTTATATATCTCAGATCTTTCTCTGGTTAGTAACTTTTTAGAAACACATCTGAGCTTTTCAACACCAAAAATTGAGCCACAGGGTATTTCTGATTCTACTGAAAGTTGAAAAGTAAAATTAAATGGATCTTGGCTGGGACCTAATTTAACATTGACCAAAGTTGCACATCCCAGCAGATGGTAAGGAGCARGGAGGGTGAGGGTAAAATTATGAAGCTCCTAAAAACATCTTATAAAATAAAGAAAATGAGAAAATTTTCATTCAGCTGCTACAGAAATAATTTCTAAGACTCACAACAGATCTGTTACCCTACATTTATACTCGCTAAGTAAATGAGTCACCTGCACAAAAACCCGAAGAACTGTTGTTATCCTCATAGCTGTGCTAACACAAAATGCCTATTCCCTAGACTTGTAAAGATTATCCACCAAAGAGTTGATAATGCTTCTCAGAAAAAAAGCACTCGCTTAATATTGCCTTCTTCATTAGTTGTTTTCCCTGTGCGTGCCTTAATTCAACCTGAGAAGATTTTCATACCTGACATTTGGCTAAAGAATAAATCTTGCATTTCAAGAGTGTTTTCACAGTGTTYAATATACAAAGGAAAGTTACATCTGTACCTATCCTTTAGAAATACATGCCAATTATAACATAAAATAATAAATTCAGTTAGYTGATGAGCATTAAACCTAGTTCCAACTCATGTAATCGTATTTCAATAGACTCCAGTAAACTAGAAGTCCTGAATAAATTTACAGGGGCACTTTTACAATGAATGACAGCAGATCCATATGGATTGCCTACATAAAATGCAAAATGTGCTCCTTTTTAGATACTTGCAGAGTATGAAAAACTTGGGCTCCAGCAGGGCCCTGAGGCCATTGCTGCCAGAGGGACCTCGCCTGAACCCCCTACACCCAACCGCAGTCTGGGACACACATCTGCACGGGCCCTGCCRTGGGGCGCTGTTCCCCGTTCCCAGCCTCGGCTCCTGGAGGGATGTCTGGCTCTCCTGGAGGAACCCCAGCCCCACGCCACCATGGGATGGAACCTGCTGCTGCCGCACAGCCCTGAC
>NW_028185038.1:113780-161761 GCF_003343005.1 Rhea americana | reverse complement strand
TGCACAGGGGCTGCCCCACGGCTCCCCACAGCTCAGCACCGTGGGGCCTGGCCCTCCAGCTGCACAGGCGCTGCCCCACGGCTCCCCAGAGCTAGGTCCCACGTTGGCCACGGAAACCCCCCGCCAGCTGGCGCTGACCGAGGCCCGTGGAGGCGGCAGGGCCGGGGCAGGCCTCCCCGTGCCCCGGGGCCGCCGGCAGCCCGCCTGTCCCTGGGGACCTTGCGCCCAGGGATCGGCCAGCCCGGCCCTGGCGGCTCCGCCGCATCACGCTCCACCTCCCTCAGCAGGCCCAGAGGAGCCGCCCGCAGCGCTTGGCACCAGCCAGCCTCGCTGCTCAGGCTGAGAGCCCTGGCGAGGGAGGGGACATGATTTTACTGCGCTGAGAGGGGCCATGGGGTCCTCCCCTGSCCCAGCACCCCCTGCCCCGACTGCTGCGAGGGGAGCGTGGCCGGGGCGCAGGCACAGCACCCCGCACCACCGCCCTCCCTGGAGGGTGCACCACCCAGAGCGCTGCGCTGGTGGGCTTGGGGCCCCCCACAGTCACCCCACACGTGCCTGATGGCTCGAGACTGTGGATGGGACCTGCCACYGTCACCGCTCCCGCCGCCACCACGTGGCTTGGGTGTCCGGGGACCRTGCCTGCGAGGGCACGGACTGCTCTCGGGTCGCTGTGGCAGACGGTTCTCCTCCGCTGCGGAGCAGCCYGGCTCTTCTCGCTCCCCGGCAAGGCCACCCCCACGCGGTTAGCTCTATTTCTTTCTTCTGAAGTTTGTTTCCAAAAGGTATTTAGAATGCGCCGGTGGGATGGCAAAATACAAGCATTGTGCCTACATCAAAAAGCAACTGTCTGAAATAATACTCTTCGGACTTGTGTACGTCGTTAAATAACGACTAACTACTCTTACACTACTTTGTRTAACCAGATGTATGCAGAGGGAGAAATGCACTAATACATTCTAATCTCTGCCTAGCTTGTATAAGCTCTATTAATCTATCTACTAAAACAAAGACACAATAACAAATAACAAAATAACAAAACAGTTTTCAGCGTG
Source organism: Rhea americana (assembly GCF_003343005.1). Lineage (NCBI taxonomy): Eukaryota > Metazoa > Chordata > Aves > Rheiformes > Rheidae > Rhea > Rhea americana. The sequence goes on along the minus strand of NW_028185038.1, from coordinate 160,709 downwards.
TAGTAAATTCAGAACATTGACAATTTGTCTAGAATCGAGAGCCATTTATAAATTTTTCATCACCTACAAACACAAATTACTTCCAGGTAATTCGTTTTAGCTGAATGTTTTTATTTCTTCCCAAGTTACCAAAATATGGGACAGTAGCTGTGATGGATATTTTCCATTATTTTGCAATATGCTGGTGATTCAAAGACTAAACTTGGTGGTATACAAGACGAGCAGCAGCAAAACTGCTGTGATTCTGTTACTTGCTTTGCCTTTTCCATGTCTTTGAAAGCTATGGTTTCTGCCACACTGGCACAGCGGTAGGAAGAGCAGCAARAACAGCCGCCTTCTACTGGTTCTTTGGCCCAGATCTAAGCCCTGCATCAGCTAAGAATGAGCTAGATGGATACTTCAACGGARGTAATCTTCAAAACATATCTGATTATCAAAGCCGTAGGCTGACTGGGAAATGTTCTTGCTCACTTTTGGAATCTTTTCTCTATCAGTCTCAGTGGAGAATTTGTCACCAACTACATTCTTGTTTGCATGTTCTCTGCAAGCGTTGAGTCGAATTGTCGAATTGTTTGTAGGTTTAGGATTTTGAAACAGGATCCATTTCCAGCCAGCTACAGTGGTTTAAGAAGTCATGATGCCACGCTCTACTGCACCCCGTTGCCATTAGGATCTCCACAGATAAACCAAATGTGTAAAGATTGTTCTCCCATAGTGTATCAGATATCTAAATTTAAGTAGTTTTGGAAGATTGGACTGACRTGGCTGTTTGCTGTTCATGTGCTTTGTCTGTGGAGTTGATAGCTTTTATTTGGTGAGCTCCAGTGAGAAAATGGAACGGTAATGTTTGTAACTGCTCCAGATACAGCAATAAAGAAATTCTTGTAAAAACTGGGGTCTGTTTCTTTTTCGGTTCACGGTGTAATAGATGTGTGGCTTAGCAGACACTGTTCTTCCAAAACATACAGATTAAAGATAGCCAATTATTATTATCATTCATAGTTACTAACTATGATTTCCACAACAAGTATGAGGTCTGTAAACATAACAGAAAATATGATCGGGTAAAATGCTGCTTACAGTATTCGTTAGTGWATATACTAGATCATCAGTTTTCAAATCTTTTTATCTGCCTTGTATGACATCTTCCATAGCTTGATTATGGGACATAAAAATGTCTYATGTTTAAAGGCAACTAGGAATATTTTAGATTCATTTGTATAAATGAAGTCATTTATATAACTGTAAAAACAAATTAATAACACAAGCCTCTCTGCTTTTAATGTTCACAAGTAGCACTTTACAAATATTAGCTAACAAATTCCTATTGCATCCTTGCATAGCAGATAAGTATTACCATTTCCAYTTAGCAATAAAAAAACGGAACTAAACAGACAAAGAATCTACTCCCCCACCCACTGAAAGAAATACAATGAAATAAAAACAGTCCTGAGAATGTTTTATCCAAGGCCACCCAGTCAGATATGGRATTATAATCAATATATGTCAGGTTTCCAGTTCTATTTTCAGATCAATGACAAAATTGAAGGGATAAAATTTTAAATTAATATTTCAAAAATAAAAGTAAACCAGCCTTTTGGGCAGATGCTATTGTCAGCAGTTATATTTGTGGTTTTCTTATAATCCTCTAATTTTTGCATGCATAAAGTAAATTTGGTTAAGCTTATAGATTTATTAATTTTATGTTTGACTTAAATATCCATATTATTTCTGTAAAGATAATTTTAAAAAGGACTTTACACTGGAATTTTTCCACTCAATAAACATCATGGATTTTTAATGAATCTCTTAATTAGGCATTGCTATTAAAATAAAGAGTAAAAGATATTCACATAAAATAATATCTAAAATAGGAACATAGTTTGATTAAATTTTTTCACATTCACACATTTCARTGCAACAGACTTTTAAAAATGCCCTAAATGGATTCTTCAAAGCTTCTTTTAGATTATTGAAAATAAAGATTAACTCTAGTTTTTCACATTTTGTTATTTACTGCAGAGAAATGGAAAATATTTGTGTAAGGACATACAATATAAACACTTTAATTGTGAAGCATTATTGGTGAGTGCAAAATATTGATTCAAGTATATAATGAATATGCTTTTGTACATGTACACATATATATGTGTAKATATGGATATATAAATGTGTACATATRCACATTTAAAAGATGTTGATTAATAATAAGGGGTCTTCAGAGCCATTCTGGCTCTGAAGTCAATTGGATTCTGGCTGTCAATTTCCATGGAGTCAGGATTTCACCACAAAGCTGGATGTTTCCCTTTTTTTTCTTCCTCTCCAGAATTCATTCAGAATTCATTTGTCACCACTGCCAGAACTATACTAATTGCCCTCTAATCTGTGTAACTCTGTCTATGATGGATGTTTAAGATAGTGGCCTTTTGTTGAATCCGCAGGATGGACTAATGGATGTATGCAATCCCCCCTTTGAAGTAATGTGTAGGCATAGCTTTTCAGCGGCACAGGCATTCCCCAGTTACTAAGGAACTAAGAATAGGGAACAGAAAGGAGAGAGGTGACTAATTCCAGGACAAAGAGGGTACTTCTGGCCTAGCCTACTCTCCCATGTGGCTAATGTGGACRTTCAGTGTTACATCAAAAGTATAAAGTCAGCAACTAATGGAGCCTGAGAAAAATYTAATGGATGAGTTCTTCCATGACTGAACACTCACATTTTGAAAGTTCTTCTGTACATCCAGGTGGTAGACCACTAATTCAAACTGCAGTAACTTCCAGAGATCAGCATGGAGAGCTKCAAAAAAAGCTAACTTGTGGTGTAATCAGCTTATCTGTATAAGTAGAAAAGAAAGCGGGCAGTGATTTTGAACACAATTTCAGAGAATAACATTTCAGATTCATTTTCTTTTGAAATATACMTTAGAACAAGATCTCAGCTGGTATAAATCAGTGTAACTCCATGGAGTCRTGCCAATCTACCCGAGCTGAGAATCAGTGCGCCTTAAAATGATTACAGAAACATCACCTGTGTAAACATAGACTGTTGTAGCTAAAAAGGTTTATTCCTTGAGAATATGTATTCAGTCTCATGAAGCAGTCTCTAAAAGTTCTGATTCTTAGAAGTAGCATATCACTGTGAGGGCAAAGTTAGTTGTTAAGGAAAAGTAAATACAGAATCACACAGACTCACAGAATGGTTGAGGTTGGAAAGGACCTCTGGAGATCATCTAGTCCAACCCCCTGCWCAAGYWGGGTCACCTASAGCATGYTAGACAGGGTTGCATCCAGGTGGGTTTTGAATATCTCCAGAGAAGGAGACTCCACAACCTCTCTGGGCAACCTGTGCCAGTGCTCTGTCACTCTCACAGGGAAGAAATTCCTCCTTACATTCAGGCAGAATTTTCTGTGTTTCAGTTTGTGCCTGTTACCTCTTGTCCTSTCACTTGTCACCACTGAAAAGAGTTCAGCCCCATCCTCTTGACAAGCCCCCACCTCGTCCCTTAAAGTATTTGCAGACATTGATAAGATCCCCCCTGTCTTCTCTTCCCCAGGCTGAAGAGGCCCAGCTCTCGCAGCCGTTCCTCATAGGGCAGRTGCTCCAGCCCTCTGATCATCTTTGTAGCCCTACGCTGGACTCTCTCCAGTAGCTCCATGTCTCTCTTGTCCTGGGGAACCCAGAACTGGACACAGTACTCGAGATGAGGCCTCCCCAGGGCTGAGTAGAGGGGCAGGATCACCTCCCTYSACCTGCTGGCAGTACTCTGCCTAATGCACCCCAGGAGACCATTGGCCTTCTTGGCCACAAGGGCACATRGCTGGCTYATGGTCAACTTGTTGTCCACCATGAACTTCATGAGRTTTCTCTCTGCCTAATTCTCCAACCTGTCCAGATCTCTCTGAATGGCAGCACAGCCYTCAGGTGTATCCGCCACAATACTTGCATACATAGTATAGACTCATAAAATCTGTGTATTATGCTGTMTGTGTTTATGCTTAATGAAATCTTCACAGCATTTGCTATATATTTTCTGCTCTCTGAAAGTGATCAGCCTTAAAATTAGCTTGCTTTTATCTTTATATAACTAAATACCTAAAGTTAGATACTCATGTCTATTTGCCTTCATGTGCTTATCTCATCTGCCTCTTAAATAACTTGAATGGCATTTGTGTGGTGGCACTTCCTATATCTGCACACATTCTGAGGGAAAAAAGGCTTAGTTAAACAAGTAATTTAATGAATTACTAGAGTCAGAGCTATTCCATCAGAGCTATGGAACAGGAAGAAAGCCCATGCATTATTTCTTATTTCTTGTCTGCTCAGTCAGTGTTTCTATGACTAACAGAAAAAGAATGTGCAAAACATGAAAGCTACTGAGATTTTTATTTATTAAAAACAAACAAAAAAAAGAACTAAACTTGCTTACTTAGAGCTCTGTGAAAAAGAAAACATAAGATATTACAATTTATGGTTCAAATTCTATTTTGTTACTCAGACAAAACTCCAATGAAATGATCATTGTTGCTTAAGAGCTACAAGTTTTGAAAATGTGAACAAGCATTTTTTTAGAAATATAGCAAACTCTAGGCAAACAGAATTAATTCTTAAAGCTATAATCTTAGCTAAACTARATTGGATAAATCAAAAATTAAGAGAATGCATGTGTGTGTGGTGTATGTGGGGAGGAGTCCTATTTACTAATCATAACAGTGGGAACTTGAACAARTGTATGTGGTGATAACAACAGAACAAGTAACAGAACACCTGGAAAAAAATWAGAGATTAATGAGCTGAAACACACGTGTCCTGACTTTCAGGAGCAACATCTACAGTCCACAGTATTAAATCAGTAATGACGTGAAAGGGTRTGTAAGGACACACAGGTGGATATCCATGCCATATGGAGTTTGGAAGTGGAATATTTAACTATTCAGCCAGAGTAGAATAAGCCTTGATGGAAGACAGAGCCTTTTCTATGTTGAGTCATGTAGCCCTGTAGTATTAGTAGTTTCTAAGTCAGCAAAATCTGAAAAGTCTTTCTTAGGGGCTCAAAAAGGGGRGAAAAAAGTTGGGGGAGAAAGGGAGAGAAAGAAAATACTCTTCATATTTTACTGACTTCTTAAAGAATRTATCTTTATCTTATCTTTGTAAAAGGTACATTATTTTATTATAATGGAAGAAGAGTTATAGAATAATTATTATGAGCAATGATCAAGGTTAAACTACCAGTAATCACAAATTTGAAAAAAAAAAGTGCTCAGGTTTCCATTTGACTTTTTAAAGCCTGCAGTGTGCTTTTGGTTTAGTTTATTAGTCTTAATTTAAGAATACAGGTATAAATATCGGTAAATCTATCTCTTTTCTGCCTGGAAAAAGAYAACAGTAAGTTGTACTGAAACCTATTGGTCCTCTAAACCCATCATTAAATGATGGGACTTTTGCCTGCTTAGACTGAGACTGAATTCAATCATTTGTCTGTATTTCAGTCTAAAGCCAAGAAACAAAAGCCAAACTTTAAAACTGATTCTGTGAACATAATGATATTTGCGTCTGTGAACTAAAATGGTAAGTGTATTACCATGTTGAAAATAGGCTGATATTATGGAATAAGATATTTTTCAATCAAACCCTTAAAGCTWTAAGAGATTCAACTGCCCTAGACAAGATGGTCCCTACTATGTACTATCTCTTTTTKCTTTTTGGTAGTGACTAAAAGAAATCTATTTACAGGGTTTTTTTTTAATCCCTGATCAAGRTCATTTCTGTGTCAGCTGCAACACAGATTTGAATAATCTAAAGACTGCTCTGAACTTTTTGTTGCATTAGACTCTCCAGGACCAAAGATCTGTAATGCACAACATGTTTAGCAGCAGGCCTTCCCCAAAATCCCCAGTGTGCTGGAATGCTCAGGTAGCATATGCATATGCAGTAATATATGTCTATGTAGATGTAGTGGTATATTAGTCCAGCAAAGGGGGCAGGAGACCAGCATGGATGAGCAAGGAGCCCCTGACAAAACTCCAACAGAAGAAGAAAGTACACAGAATGTGAAAGAGGGACAGGCTACTTGGAAGAAATGCTGTCAGAGTATGTAGAGATGKGATGAGGAAGGCCAAGGCCCAGTTTGAATTGAGTCTGGCAAGGGATGTTRAGGACAAYAGGAAGGGCTTCTTCAAATACCTCAGTAGCAAGAGGAAGATTGGGGAAAATGTGGGCCCGCTCCTGAATGGGGCAGGGGCCCTGGTGACAAGGGATACAGAGAAGGCAGAATTACTGAATGCCTGCTTTGCTTCAGTCTTCACTGATAGGGGCAGCCCCCAGGAATCCCAGAGCCTGGAGGCAAGGGAGAAAGTCCAGAGAAAGGAARACTTTCCTTTGGCTGAAAGGAGAGAATTAGAGACCATCTGGGCAAGCTTGACTTTCACAAATCCATGGGCCCGGATGGGATGCAYCCACGGGTACTGAGGGAGCTGGCGGGTGTTGCTGCCAGGCCGCTCTCCATCATCTTTGAAAGGTCCTGGAGAACTGGAGAGGGGCCTGAGGACTGGAAGAAAGCCAGTGTCACTCCAGTCTTCAAGAAGGCAAGAAGAAGTACCCAGGCAACTATAGGCCAGTCAACCTCCATCCCTGGAAAGGTGATGGAACAGCTCCTTCTGGATGTCATCTCCAGACATCTGGAGGAAAAGAAGGTGATCAGGAGTAGCCAGCATRGATTCACCAAGGGGAAATCCTGCTTAACAAGTCTGATAGCCCTCTATGATGGCATGGCTGTCTGGGTAGATGAGGGCAGAGCAGTGGACATCGTGTACCTTGACTTCAGCAAGGCTTTTGACACTGTCTCCCATCACATCCTGCTAGATAAGCTCAGGAAGTGTGGGTTAGATGAGTGGACAGTGAGATGGATTGAGAACTGGCTGAAAGGCAGAGCTCAGAGGGTTGTCATCAGTGGCGTGGAGTCTAGTTGSAGGCCTGTGGCTAGTGGCATCCCCCAGGKCTCAGTACTGAGTCCCATCCTGTTYAACTTYTTCATCAATGACCTGGATGARRGGATGGAGTGCCTCCTCAGMAAGTTTGTTGATGAAACCAARCTGGGAGGARTGGCTGAYRCACCAGAGGGCTGTGCTGCCATTCAGAGAGACCTGGACAGGCTGGAGAGCTGGGTGGAGAGAAATCTCATGGCGTTCCATAAGGGCAAGTGCAGAATCCTGCACTTTGGGAGGAATATCTCCATGCACCAGTACAGGCTGRGGGCTGACCTTCTGGAGAGCAGCTCTGCAGAGAARGACCTGGGAGTGCTGGTGGATGACAGGTTGACCATGAGCCAGMAATGTGCCCTTGTGGCCAAGAAAGCCAATGGTMTCCTGGGGWGCATTRGGAAGAGTGTTGCCAGCAGGTAGAGGGAGGTGATCCTGCCCCTCTACTCAGCCCTGGGGAGGGCACATCTTGAGCACTGCATCCAGTTCTGGGCTCCCCAGGACAAGAGTGATGTGGCAGGCCTGGAGAGAGTCCAGCGTAGAGCTACAAAGATGATCAGAGGGCTGGAGCACCTGCCCTATGAGGAATGGCTGTGAGAGCTGGGCCTSTTTAGCCTGGAGAAGAGAAGTATGAGGGAGGATCTTATCAATGTCTGTAAGTGTCTGAAGGGAGGGTGTCAAGGAGATGAGGCTGAACTCTTTTCAGTGGTGACAAGTGASAGGACAAGAGGTAACAGGCACAAACTGAAACACAGAAAATTCTGCCTGAATGTAAGGAGGAATTTCTTCCCTGTGAGAGTGACAGAGCACTGGCACAGGTTGCCCAGAGAGGTTGTGGAGTCTCCTTCTCTGGAGATATTCAAAACCCACCTGGATGCAACCCTGTCTAGCATGCTCTAGGTGACCCTGCTTTAGCAGAGAGGTTGGACTAGATGATCTCCAGAGGTCCCTTCCAACCTTACCCATTCTGTAAGTCTGTGATATGTATATGTAGCAAATATAGAGCTGGTACTACTCTCCCACTTGGGATTTCTTTATGCTAAGTGTGCATAAGAAAGAAAGGCACACTGGTTTGCATCATCAGAATGTAAAGGCACAAATCTGAGAATCTGAAACAAATCTGAGCTACCAAAATTGGTAGCTGCAAAATTTATTGTTTTATATGTTCAGTGAAATCTAACATTTAATTTCCCGTTATTATCCTTCATCAAGGATTAGACACAAATTTAACACTGAATTCACATACTGGGAAGTTCCTTCTCTTGTATTGATACRCAATGCTGTTTGAATACAAGCAATATGGCAATATGAGAAAAATCGAGTGGGCTAATTTATTATGGTCAGAAATGCCTTTTCCAAAGCATGTGTTAAGTGATGCACATCTGATAGTAACAGACTACAACTGCTACTACTACAACTGCAAAAAAATGTCGTCAAGAAAAATCCCACTTGCTAGTAACTTACACAATATGAGAAGAAAGAATAATTTCACTGYGAGCATCTCAGTGAAGCCTGCTGTTAAAAAATGCCATTCGGAGCCTCAGACATAGCCGAGGTTTCTCAAGGTAAAGTTCTTCTGAAGTGCACAGTCACCAGTGGCACTCATATCCAGAATTCCAATAGTACTCTTGGCTCTAATTTTGTGTTCATAAAATTTGGATGACGTAGAACTTTAAAAAAGARGAAGCAAACTGCCTTCACAATATTTCATTTCATGGCCATTTCCTAGAGGAATGATCAGTTCCATTGTTTAGACATAGGTGACAGAATGACATTTAGGTGCAAACACAGGAGGTAAATTTTTCCAATATCAGACTGTTGGATGCTTCTCTGCTTATCTTTTGTGGCTAACTTTTCAGTAACATCACGGTTCTACTTCAGGAATCCTTTGTTTAGGAGGTTCCTGTCGACAGTTGTTCCCATGATCCTCATAGATTTGTCTTGTCCAAGGACACTAGCTACACGCTTTTACAAATTCAGCCTGTTTGTGTGTTGTGATCTAAACCCAAACTGTAAAATAATTCATAAAAAAGTGTCTAACCTAAATATATATGTGTGTGTATATATATATATATATTTTTTTTTTTTTGTATGCCATGACCATACAAATTGCCAGATCAGGACTACTGAGGATACAGTATCCATAAGACATGAGTCGAAGTAAAGATCCAGGCATGGGCAAGGCTAGAACGTGTTCAGTTGGTTTCTATGAAAGAATTTCCGATAAAAAGCTGTACTTTTAGCAGTCCCTAAAAATATCCATGATGTCCAATTTGCATCAAAGGAGAGCTCTTTCAAAATGAAATCACACCTTGGATTGTATTCACAAATGAGCAAAAAATGACTGCCATTTCTGAAAATTAACTTTAGCCATTTCTGTGCTATTGCTCATAATGCTATTTTCCATTATCCTTGAAAGTCCCAGTATTAGAATAGACCATTAAAAGCTGTACTTCTAGTCATTGGGTTTGATCTCACTAACAATAAAAAGCTACATTGGGAAACTGACTTGCAAAGAGAGCCTCTTTCTGGTTAACTCAGATGGGTCAAGTTAAATTTGAGAGAGGGACAGAGGAAGCATTCTGCAGATTAAGAGTTCCTGTATGGGAAGCTACTTCAGAACACTCACAGCACTCTAGAGTCGTCACTCTGCTTTATTTTGAAATAACTTTTAAACGTAGACAAGCTCCAGTTTCTTTCATGTCTCTGTTAATATGAAGGATCCTTAACATGGGTGTGAATGTGATTAAATTTAACACCCACATCTCATTATAATTTACACCCACTATCAGGCTTCATTGTACTGCAAGAAAGGTGAGAAGAGGCCTTCATATCAGTCCAGGCTATTTTATTTGTAAAGTATTCTGGCTACAGCACTGGTGTTCTAACAGAAAGCAGTGTAAAATTAGAATAGGCTCTTTCAGTCAGTACGTTTGGGGTGTTCTTTATTTTTTCCCCAACTGTTGATTTTTTAGTGTTAGAAGAGGGCTTTGCTTTTAGTACAGATATTTCAAGAATGATGTGGGATAGAAGAATCCTTTGCACCTGCAGGTGCTTCAGATCTCTAGCTGGGGATCCCTATTCTAAAATGGTCTGCACTGATATTACTGACTGTGTTACTATAGCAATCTGAACTCTCTTTGATATGAACATTCTTCCCTACAATTACTACAGCTGATGAGCACAGTAATTATCATAGCTTCCTAAGGTGCACTTAAAATAGCAAAAGCAAGGGAACACATTCTTGGACTATATGGTACACTTTTCAGGCTCTCCTGAAAAAAAAATCTGTCTCAATGGGAAATTTCAGCTTGTCTTCTGTAGTTATAGATGAGATATTTAAGATTTTTCAGGATAAAGGTTATGCTGGGACAAGATACAGTAATAAGCTYAGAAGATATCCAGTTACTGTAACACAGAATGATTTATATTATAGTTGCTTAAATTATCTTAATGTTASTAGTTCTACATTCTACCAGACATGACAGAACAGGCCCAGGAGCAACATAAACTAATCTCACACAGTGGAATGACTTAAGTAGGAGTGTTTCAGTAACAGAGAAATTAGTACCTGCATTACGCTGACAACCAACAGTGTTGCAGCTTCATAGGTGAGAAGCTGATATTCAGGCATTTTTTCATAGCAGAATGGCAAAAAACAATAACAACCTCTCTGAGAAACTAAAAGAAACTAAAAGAAACATTTGTACAACGAAACTACTGCCAGAAAAACTGTGCAAGTGGAATAGGGAAAGTAATTTTTCYACTGTTGACAATGAATTGATACAACAGTGTTCTTTATACTCATGGAAAGTGTGTCCTGAGGATCTCAAAGGTTCCCAAAATCACTGAGAGTAATCTTTTGCAGCTACTAATTTTCTTCTTAAAACATATTTAAACRTAATCCTCAAATTGTGATAGTGCCTGATTTGTTGAAAGGGAGGTTTATGCTACAACTTTATATATCTAGCTTGATTTCTTTCTTATTTTAAGCGATCTATAATAAGAGATAATACACTGTCAGGGAGGTGCTTGTCCTCTCTTACTCCGTGAAATGGGCACAGCTTGGGTGACAACACTGCAAGTTTTCCCTCTGTTGTGGCATTGGTCATCACCAGATTTTATAGGAAGACTAGCTGTAAATGAAAAGTAGGATACTGATGAAGAAAGCACCAGCTCTACACATCAAGAAATTGGCTTCAGAAATGACAAATGTTTATTATTTTAAGATATCAGCAGATTGAACTGTTAGTATAGTAATCAACTCAGAATTAAAAACAGCTGAGTAAGAGTGATGCATTAGGGACTGTTTTACTTGGGAAAGTAAAACAAAATCTTAGCTATCCATAGTTACATATGCCTTCAGATGCTTTCTCATCCAAATAAATCAGATTTCTGAGGCCAGTCTCCCATATATTATGATTTATGGGGATGCTAATGATTTTTTAATTATTATTATTTTAGTATCTTCATTAACAGAACTTCAAAACCCACATTTGTTATTTATCCTTTCCAGACTTCATATAGTGCATATAGTTCATAAGTGCATTCACAGACCTATTTAGCCACAAAGCTATAGACCGAAGGGATATTAAAGAGTATTGAGATAACAGGGATATTGAGATCCCACTTAACAACACTCCATAAAAAGGTATTGATATAACAGTTATCCATCTCAGTRTAAAATGCAGGATGATAAAACATAGAGGTGATTCTTAGCTCAGGACAAAGTCAAAATCTGTCTATTCTATGCCTGAGATTTCCCTCAATGACCTACTCTGCTTTGTCTTCATTTGTATTTGACATAGAGGTGATGATCTCAAAGTAGGGATAATAATGTAAAAGCATACTTATATAGGCTCTGTGGCTTAGCGAGAAAGCCTTTCCAATGAGATAGTTTTTTTTTTATTGTTCCCCAAGTTATCTAATGTCAACATCCTTTCAGAGACAGATTGGAAAGGTCAGTTTGCCTATGAAAACTTCTGTGTGTGCAGAGTGTGGTGGAAGCACTGTGTTGTGGACCTAAAAAGAGATTTATGACAGCTACAGAGTTTTTTTCCTTTTTTTTTTTTGATTGCTGAGCCGAGTGTCTTTTGTGTACCATACAAACTAACCTGACCTTATCTTCTATGACACTTTGTCATCAGATGCTTGTGATGAGATGGCTTCTATGACGTCTTTAGAAAGAGTAGACAACAACAATCTAACCTTGCCCAGGATCTTGCCTCTGACATTAGCTAAACTAAATGTAATCATTGTGGAATTTAACAGTCAGGGACTGAAGTCCCATGTGACTGGCTACTATCAGTGTTTTGAAATAGTTGTACGATAAGATTATCATATTCCTAGTATTTCCTTTCCTCAAGAAATGAGTGTCATAGATTGCTTTGGATATATATTTTGGTGTTTCTGGACTTTTATTTTAGAAATTACTGTCCATGTGGATGAGGACAGAGCGGTGAATGTGAAATATGCTGACTTCTGAAAGGCTTTTGACACTATCTCCCACAGTTCTCATTTGGAAGAGGTATTCATTAGTAAGCACAGACTAGATGAGCATACTGTTAAGTGAGTTGAAAACTGATGGATCTCTAGGCTCAAAGGGTGATAATCAATGGCTCAAAATCTGGCTAGCAGCCAGTAATAMGCAGAATAACCCGAGGATTGGTATTGGGGTCAATATGGTTCATTATCTTCATCACAACAGAGTGCAACTTCAGCAGATTTGCACATGACACTTAACTAGGRGGTAGTGGCTGACACAATGAGTAACATAGCTGCAGTCCACAGGGTCCATGAAAAACTTCAGGACAGGCCCACAAAAAACCCATAAAGTTCAGCAAGGAGAAGTGTCAAGTTCTGCTCCYGGTGAAATAGAGTCATGCATAATTATAGTTTGGGAAGTTACTGGCTAAGCAATAGCCCAGCTGAAAGGAACCTAGGCATTATAGTGCGCTCTAGGTTTAATACAAGACAGCAGTCCACTGTTCTTGTGAAYAAGGCAAACTGTCTACTGGACTACRTTAGGGGAACTATGGCTATAAAACTGAGGGAAGTTATTTTCACCCTCTACTCACTGCTGCTGAGATGTCGTCTGGAAACATGCCCAATTTTGAGCTCTTCAGCTTAGGAAGTGTATGGAGAAAATGGAGAGGATTCAGTGGAGGGTTAGCAAGATGGTCAGGAGCCCAGAGCATATGACTTGTGGGGAGAGAGTGAGGACACTAGGCTATTTTAATCTAGTGAAATTAGAGGCTAAGGGGTGATCTAATAGCTGCCTGAAAGCACTGAAGGATATTTGCAAAGATAGCAAAGCCAACTCTTCTCAATAGTGCCAAAAGACATAACATGTGGCAACAGCCACAAATTGTRGCTGGAGAGGTTAAGATTGGATATAAAAGAAAAAATATTACTAGCCTGGTAGTGCAGCACTGGAACAAGGCTGCACAGAGTTGTGGAATCCCTGTCCTTGAAGATTTTCAAACATCAACTGACCTGATCTGATGCTGGCAATAGCCCTACTTTGGGTGGACCCCTGGACTAGATGGTCAGCAAAGATCCCTTCCAATCAATTCTATAATTTTATAATACACTGCAATGGATATTTTCTTGTGAAATACTCTTTTAATTTTTCCATCTAACATCCGCAGAAGGAAGGATGCATACATGTGTAGYGGTGTCTGAATAATTGGGTTCATAAAATGATTTTGTAAATGTATTCTTGCTCTGATGGTCTAAGAAAGACTTCTGGAAAGAAGAGACACAAGAAGAGATRTAGACTTACACATGGTCCCATCTGAAAACATTAAAATAAGTCACTCTGTGGTCTCAGGCCCGCTGCTTTTATTGAACTGGAAGATTGTCCTCACTCTAAGTCCATCTATCGAACTTCCTTTCATCTGGCATTTTTTYCCTCATTTTCAGTTCCACTATTTAGAGACTTCCAGTACTTTTCTCATTACTCACAGCAACTTACACCACACTGTGGAGCCAAGTGACGATGCCTACCAGTGTCTCTTAAGCTCATTAAATTATTCCCCAGTCTACTTGGCACTGATTTCAGAAACCTAATAAATAAATATACTAACATCCACTTAATGACAGCATGCCTTCCCCATCTTCTAACACTTCCTCTAAATTCATTTTTTTAAATCCCTAGGTAAAAGGCATATCTTATTATGAATTTCCTTACTGTCATTAGTTTTAGCAGTAGGTTAAAAAGTTTTATTTCTCCTATTATAGTAGGACACATCAGAGACTTGATATAGCAGATGTTGTACATACAGGTGGATGTACAGTCCCTGTCCAAAAAAAATTCAKTATGAAATAAAAAGAGGTGATGTAAAAGATTGGAAGTGTTTTCATCCATGTGCTACAGAGAAAATGAGATACAGAGGAGATTAAATGGTGAAATGACACCAGAAGTTTCTGGCAGATTTGACTGATTTAARCTCTCATTCTTCTGAAATTTTGGTTCAGCATCTTAACCAAAAAAAAAACATTATTTCTTTTCTCCTAATCCTCACTTACATTGAGATCAATGTCTTTCTCAGAATTCTTGCCTTCTTTCCTAATTACATTAATAAGGACTAGCAAATGAGAGATCTGTGCTGCTAGTAGCAATCATTKTTTCTGTTGGCAGAACACAGGCAGGTCAGGCAACAACAAACAAGCCACTGAGCACAGTGAAAGGTGTTTTCCAAGTTTTCCTAATCTTTTCTCAGACAATGTGTTTACCACTTGTACAGCAAAATGTAAAAGCTGTGATGTAACTTGGCAACTTAAAATATCTCCGTGTATATTTTGTTAATTTTAGCRGTTTTGATACATCAGCCTTCTGTGCCTCTGAATCCCTACAAATGTTGTCCTTCCATTTCCTTATTGTAGTTGCATRCTTTCAGTATCACATTGACATTATTATGCAGAAAATATTTTGTAGAGCATTCCAAGGCCAGACAAAATACTTCAAATTTCCAGGAGGCTGATGTTTTGTCTCTTAGGAAGGCTTACCAAACTAAAATCTGCATATGAACCAGCCTGTGTCCAGCAGTGCAGACTAAAACAAAGGACAAGCAAAGATTCTTCCTTCCTTTCTGCTTAAGATTGCCTGTAAGTTTGGCTTTCACTTACCATTTTTATTTTGAAAATAAATTATTCAGTAATAACAACCAATCAACGTTTTCCACAGCTTATAATGTTAAAAAACAATACTTTATGATGTTTACATGTTATATTTAATCTATTTTATAGAATAAARCAGATCACAATGTATTTTGTTAATTTGTGTTAACAAGAGAATTATTAGCAAGAWATTGATTGGTGTAGGTTTGTGGACTTAACATCTTATAGTACAGAAGAAAAACACTCAGTACTATTTTAATTCAGGCATAACACAAAAGCCTTAACAACAATGATGGTTCAAGAGACTGTGATCTGCAGCATATATCTTTGCTAGCTTTATTTTTCCATTGTTTTCTTATAATACAATTTTTAGTTTCACTCAACATTATATTATATTACACATTGTTTTAAAAACAATTTTATGATAGTTTTGCCTCCKTAGCATAGCTAAACCTCTTCTGGAAGCTGGTTTGGCTGAAATAATATGAAGGGTTTGAGGATACAGGGACTAAGGAATACCCAGATGTTACAGAAATGGCATTGGTGATCTGGCACATGGAAAGAGGTCTTTCCTCTTGGTCCAGAAATGCTATTTTTCATATTAGCTGCAGTTGCATTGATGGGTGAAACTGTAAGTTATCATATGTAGCAACCATTGGTGGATTCAGTAAGTGAATATAGATTCTTGTTTCAGACTAGTTGTGGTACTGCAATCTGAACCATGTAGTGTATATATAAGATAGCATATGACTRCTGCATATGGTTAGGAAAGGTTGATCTATGTTAATATGAAGCTAAAGAATTTCTTATTGCATCCAGGAGAAGCACATAATTTATATGTGCCTGGAGCTATTTTCAAGACATGCATCACTTATTCTTGTGATTGTTTGTTGGGAGAATATGTGTAAATTACTAACTTTTTTTTGGCAATTTTCCTTTTTTTTTTGTATTCATCAATGCAAAAATGCCCTTTTGTACTATGTTATTACTTGTAAGAGTGAGAATTTTCAGCTATAGCCCCAAGCAAAGTGCCGTTAGTTTGGAAATTAAAGGAAGAAGATCCTGCTAAAACTATTAATCTCAATCCTGTCACACTGAGTTTGGTATAATCTGTGATTCATTCCAGCACTGATCTTAAACTAGTAAAGTTAGAAATAATTTCCTTACATGATTTTCATCCATATTCCATTGCACAATTTCTGAGATCTGTAAGACTTTCAATGGACTTTACCTATCCGACTCCAAGACGTACATTCTTTCTCTCTATCTTAGGCAGTAGTTTATTTGAAAATTAAGCATYTTATGAAGATTAATTTGATGGAAAAAATACCTTTTAAAAAACATATARAATGTATCAGGATCAGTGGMAATTAATATGTTGTTTGGGAGCTCACCCCTATACAGTCTACAGATTTTACAGGAGCAGCAGTCAAAATTAATTCTTTGTAAAATATCATGTATAGCATTTTCTCTTTCATTCTGTGTAGCTTAACCAAGTCGAAGTCATTAGAACATTTATTTCAGATATTTTTTGCATAATGTGCAAAAGTCTCACTGAATGCATGCAAAATTAGAAGTTCATTTTTATAGKTATTAAATCTGAAATTTTAAATTTAGAGATGACAATTTTAGAGCAATTGAAATATCTCAGAGTGTTTTAGCAGAGATATCTCRGATATCCTTTCATGTCTTCAGCTAGTGCCTAGATAGGACTGCTGTGGTAGGTGGAGAGGGGAAGCAGAGATTACACATATTCACTGATCTACAGTGCTATGGGGCATTCACCACTCTGGCTGGAATAATGAAGACAAAGYGTGTGTGATATTGCCTTCAGCCTTTGTCCCCAGCTAATGCGGAGTTAGTGGTTAGCCTTAGGRTACTCACCTGTCCCTGCCTAGGTCCTTAAACTCCCAACTTCTCTTTTACATTTATGCTTAGGATCATAAATACAAAATTTCATTGCCTATTAAAATTTGAAAATGTTTTTAAAACATTTTAAAACCAAGGTTAAAACTCAGGAAGCATCAATGGAATAAGCATCACGGTATGTCTGTGCTCTTAATTTTACTTGAAATTTAATAAAAGTCTCCCTTTTTTTTTTTGTTTTTCTGGACAATTACCGTTGTCCAGAATTTCTATTGGAATATATGTCTCTTTCTACATAAAACAGATGATTTTGCTAAGGAGCACACAATACCTTGGCAAATGATAGAACTGACTAAGGTTCAGTGCTATGAACAGTTTTTGTTACTGACTAATTTAGGAGAAGATCTAATTTGATATTAAAGCCTTTGATTAGTGGTAATTGGTTGAAAATGGTGTAAAAATTGTATAAAAGAATACAGTTATGAAAACATGAGTCATCTGAAACTTTCCGGGGGGTCAATAAGAAAAATGATAATAAAGCAAATTTAATATTACTTATAAAATTTTATATTATCAAATGGATTTTCATCAGAAGTCCATTGGCTGCAAGTGTATATGGATCAGGCTTGTGGAGCATCAAATACTTATCCARACTGACCCTTCTTGTTCTCTTCTAGTACATTTATGCCAAAGCTTTAGGGTTCTACAGTTTTAAGTGTCAGGAGCATTCAGGTTACAGTGGAGAAAAAGTTTGGTCCCACAAAATGTAAATATGAATGGGAATCTCTCCAAATGAGGAAGAACATTCTGTTTCATTCCTGTCATTTGTCATTTATGATCACAGTGTTACCTGAGAAGCAGAAGACCTCTAGTATGTGTTGTATTTTGAGAGCCAAACCTGTACAACACTGTCATTTTTACTTGGAAACTTCATTGTTGAGCAATGTTAGTACATTCTTGGCTTATGTACAGTCATTGCAAGCGTATAGACAAATATTAAAGGTGAATTTATTATTACTTTTGACGACAAAAAAGCCACAGTTTCCTGCTTTCAACATCCTGATTTCAACAGAAGTGATTGTACCTTTTTTTAGGTTGGCTGTTGTTCTAACGAAAGTAAATGTGTTATTTTACAAGAGGGGGAACCTATACAAGTAAATAAAAAAAAAAAAAAAAAAGAAAGTATTTATGAAAATGCCTTCTTATGCTTCCTTTCTAGTTCGGCTAAGAACAAGGAAATAAAGTTACTCTTTAAAAACAAAAGGTGGATATTGAATATATTTTGCCTAATTCACTTGGAGGAAAAAAAAAAAGTTTTGAGAGTCCACCATTTCTATATATTAGAGATACTGACTAGTTAACCAGTCCTTAGGCTGACCTTCAGATAGATGATAGAAGAAGAAAAAGTCAGGAATTTCATAGTCTCCTTCCTCTTTTCTCCTCTTTTTTTTTCTCTTTCTTATTAACCTAAAACATTTAATGCAAAAGGTTTATATTGTCTGTCAGAATTTGCTTTTAATGACATTGTTCTTATACCTGGACTATATCAAAAATGTTATATTTTAATTTCCTGTTTTGTTTAATGATTCCTGGGAGGACACAGTGGTGGYATTTAAGAGCTTTTATATAGAAAGATTTTTAAAAGGGTTATAAACATGCTTACTTTTCAAAACTGAATGTCCATTGGTTTCACATTCTACTCAACAATAAAAATATAAWTTTTCTGCTGTTTAGGATCTAAGGTCTTAGCCAAATGATAAAGAACTTTAATCTTTAGTAATGACCTCTCAATTTGACATCAGGTTTTTGCATTAAATGGTTGTTAGAAAAAACAAAGGAAAACAGATTCAAACTGTCTGAATAAAAAAATACTGTYTTTTCCCATCTGTTTTTAATTGCTTTGTATGTAAGATTGGAATGAAAATACCAGGTCTCTTCTCTATAGATTTTTTCAGGAAAAAAATGTGTAGAATTCTAACTTGAAAAATAAACGCGCACAGAAGTAACGTGTGCAGGGTGGAAGCTAACCTTACACATTCTAAAAAATTAAAAAAAGGATACAAGCCAAACTTTTAATTCAAATTTTATATTTTTGCTCATATTGTAGACTCAGAAGTAAAGCAAGATAAGATAATTTATAATTTAGTCCAGTTAAACTGGTTACTTTGTGTGTAGTTAGCTAAGCATGCTATTTTTTGCATAACAATTGATTCCTGAAATATCCTACACCTTCCATCTCTGTACAAGCATATAGCACACCTTCAGTATTAGGTATTATATTGTTTAGAGATTTCAGTTGATGAAATTTGTGATATTTAATGAATGCTTTATTGGAAAACATTTTTGCCATTATTTACTTAACACAGCAGTTCTAACTGTTACTGCAATGAACTATACTGACATACTTTCCCATCAGAAATTTTTGCTTAGTAACCTTTTCTGAATGAATATGTTAATTTACTGAGTACTGATTAACTCTCTTTATGGTTTCTGAGACTTCCTCCATGTACCTTAGAAAGAAATTATAAATTCTGAGCAAAAAGGAGGAGTATTTACAAAAAACTAACTTTAGCCCAGCACGCTATACTCTCTAGGATCCCTCTGTAGTCAGTGAAGAAAAAAAGTCCTGTCTCTTCAGAGCAGAAGCCTTAGACCGTGATCTAATTGCAGGCAGCCACATCCTGATAGGTGTKAAACCAGGGTGCCCCTGCATCTTGCCTGTGACTCTCCTGGTTAGGGTGACACAGTGTGTTTCTCATGTTCTGTAACCATGAGTTCAGTCAGGTCAGCTCACTGGTCCAAAGGGAAACTARCGTTTCAAAAGGAAAAGGAAAAAAAAGAAGTGGTTTTAGTCAATTTGATACCACAAAACTGAACAGTTGCTAGATCCAGTGGAAATATATGTATGGTCTGGAGGAGGGGGCAAATCTCTTTTTCTTTTGATGACAGCTTGTAGCTCAGTTAGATCAAATTAACCATGCTGTGARAATGTATCTTCACTTGGACAGTCTGACCCCCTTACAGAGGAATAAATCACTCCTCATTGAGAGAGCCTAACAAAATCAGCTTCAAGACACTAATGCTAGTCATGTAAACACTCCATTACTTAAATCTAGTAAATATGGAAATATGCATACTCATTGGCTCAAAAGACCTGGATTCCTGCATAATGCCATATACCAAGACCAATACATTTAGTTGCTTTGGGGAACGCAAAGTGTGAAGCAAAGATCTGTCATTACTGCTTAGAAGAAACTATCTTTCTTAATCAAGCTCAGATGAGTAGATGCTCTTTCAAGAAAGACCAAAAATGCTGGCTAGAATCCTGAAGCATTCTTTTTGGCTTTTCTTTTTTTTTTYCCCACCACCATCAGAGGCTGCCTGTGATCTCCCATGCAGAGAAGAGAAATGCACAATGAGATATTTAGTAGATCCAGATGCTGAAACAGAAGAAATTGATGTATATGTCTATGTGGAGAAAAGACTGATAATGGCTGAAGGAAGCTATGAAGTGGATAGGGTAAGAAGAGGAAGAAACTGGTCAGGACTGAAGAAGAGAAGAATAAAGACAAAAAGGAAGAGACAGGTGCAACRTGAAGGAGGAAAACAAAATAAAATGAAAGTAAAAAAGTCCTATATATTCATATGTATATGTGTGTGTGTGTGTATAYATATATATATATATGCATGTATATGCAAAAAACTGCATGTACTCTCTATATACATAACTATACATATATATGTGTGTAGATGTRTGTGTGTGTGTATATGTATATATATACATACAKACAGACAGACACACATATTTTACATCGTGGGGGAGGGGGAGATTCCCAGAGAGAAGAGAGAAGAAATAAAAGAATCATGATCAATGGTCTCTCGTAATCATATTTTCATGTGAAAATCAGTGCTGGAAGCCAAACCTATGCAATCAAAGCCATCTGCTCTTTCCTACAAAATGGTTGTCCGAGTTATGAACCACCCATATTCACAGCTTTTTAGACAATTACTTCAGTCTGAACTTTCTTTTGACCTATCTGCAAATTCACATTTATTGATATCTACATTCTTCTCATCTACATATTCAAAGAAAAATCTAAAAATCTACAGGTTGTTTGCTTCCAAACCTTCTCTTCACRAGCTTTTTTTGTGCATTCTCACTTCTCTGACATAGATATGCTTGATGTCAGGGAGAGTATAGGTCAACTGCCCTCAGAAACTTCTTGAAAAGCTTGCTCTAGGCACAGAATGTGCACTGATGGCTGTATATCACTGATGATATTTAAGAATACAATATGGAATTACTAGAGACATTTAACAAGGAACAGAGGAGAAGGACTTGTTTTATGGTCAAAAAGTCCTCAGAACTTATTGTTTGATGTGATTTGGAAAAGCTACTGGTTTATTGTAGTCACAGTCTTTTTTTCTACTGATTAAAGGAAGACAGATTGACTGGGCTTAGTATCTCAAGCACATTAAAGCTACATTAGCAAGTTGAATGACTGTATAGAGCCAGATATGTAGAGAGAAGGGAAGGGAAGGGAAGGGAAGGGAAGGGAAGGGAAGGGAAGGGAAGGGAAGGGAAGGGAAGGGGAGTCGGCTATGTAGAGTAAGAAAATTAGAGCTGAGGACATGACTTTCACACTATGTGCATTTCAGGGAACCTTCATACTAGCTCTGTTCAGCTTTGGAATGGCAATAAAAGTTTGGAGAGTCTTATGCGTACTCCTGAAGTATATTGTCCTTGCTAATTTTCCTCTGTAAGGAAGCCAGTTCTCACACTTTGAGAATGCTCCATGTTAGGAAGCAAAGTTCGGTAAGTGGGAGACAACCAGGAGGTTAATTTCCAAAATTAACTTTGGGTCTTAATGGCAGTGCTAGTGTTGGTGCACTTTAGATTGATAAGAAATGATATTTAGAAAACCACTTGGTGGGTGGATGGATTTAATATAGGTTCGTGGGATAGATGCATAGATTATATACCTGAAAACTGAAAGAGAATGTGAAGGCATGGGCATAGATATCACTTTTGCCAGGACTTTAGCCTAATGRTTTCAACTTCCAAGATCTTTCTAAAGCTGAGACTTGTTGACTCCCATCTCAGTAAGATTTTTACATTGTATAACTGAGTGTGAGAAGCTGCAGACGTGCTTTGTCTTATGTGGCAATTTAATAGCTCTTATTGATTGACAGTATTCTAGGACTGGTGGAATTATTTTTGAGCATTTTAGATTTTTTTTTTTTATATATATATATATAAATGTCTCGTTTCTATTCTGAATTTTGGGCATTTTTGAAATAATTTTCTGTTTTGGAGCTTTATAGCTAAAATAGTGTGATCTTAGCTATTCAGTTCTAAAGAGGTCCACATTAACTTTTTCATGTCATGTGGATTCATATCCCCCAAGTTTTGCTTTGAGTACTGAGTTCAAACAAACCAAAAATTCAAAGGAAAACTCCACCCATATCATTGAATTTTGTCTGGGGCACTTTTTTCCCCTTTGAGTCATAACCAGAATAATAATGAGTAACAACTGGTTTCCACCCAGACTGTGAATGACCCATTTCTGCTAAGACTTGGGCCTTCACTRTCTGGGAAACCTATAAATCTCAGTGACAGTTTTCATAGACCTTGTCTGAATGTCAACCTTATTGTGCAAGATTGATATATATCAACTTCTTTTTTTTAAAGCTGCAACCTGAATATAATTATTAACCCTAATTTGCATGTCTTTGTAAGTTTGTTTATTTATTTATTTTTATGAGGAGGAAGATTTATTCACTTCTTCTCTCTTGACATTTTTCTGTATGTTATGAGTACAGGGTATGGCTTCTTTCACAGTCCATCGCCAAAGGAAATATTTACAAGTATAACTGAGAAGAGAGACTCTATGACTGCTATAAATTTAATGCTGGCTACACAGTGCACATATGTGTCATGATTGTTACTGGTGCCATGCCTAATTTAGACCAAATGTAAACTTTTGTATAGACAGTGCTCTCAGTTAAATCTGCAGTAAGTCTAATTATTTAGATGGAAACATATGATCTCATTCTAGGATAGAGGCGTTAACACCGACTTGCCAAAATTCTGCGGAGTAGGCAAAGTTAAAAGTCAGGCATCATTCTAGGAAGGTCTCATCCAAACGACCATGATCCCTACCTGTATTTAGTTTCAACAACCTTTTCAACAAATTGATACCATCACTGAACCTTTGGGGGATCTCTTTTGTATTTCTTTGGGAAGTAAATTTGTCTGTTRTTGTTTTGTTATTACTATTTATTTTATTTTAGTTACAGACAATTACTTCTTGAGATACTTTTTTTCTTTAGCTCCACTATTTGGGTTGTTTGATCTTTTCCTGACATTTCCTTACTCTTATGCGTTTATATTTTAATTAGATAATATCGTTGATTGCTTTGATACAATCTTCCATATTTCTTAATTAATTTTTCCTTTTCTGGCTATGTGTATGTTGCATTCATTTCTCAATTGTTTAGCAAGTGGACCTCTGTAGAAAACACAGTCTGTAGTATCTAGTAATTAGTAAAGATAGGCTTTGGTTACATCTTCCTATAAAAATTTAGAATTATGAGAAAAAAGAGGATTTCTGAATGAATATGATGATACTTATCATGAACGAAAAAAAAGTGTGTATATATTGTAAAATACTAAAAGAGCATTGTCTATAATAACTGATTCTACTAAATGAAGAGTGAAGCCTTTATTTCACGATGTCAAGCTTTTTACACAGATAATTCAAACGCTTCAACGCAGCAGTCTCTCTACATAAACATTGAACACTGTAGGCCAACYTTCTTGCCATAGTAAGCCTCATGAATTCCAATGGAGGCTTCTGAAGACAGTGTGATGGTATTCCTTCTCCTCACGACTGAATATACAGACACACAGAAACACTATACTTATCACTACCTAGTGCATATACACGTATTTCTGTGAAGACAGTTTGCATCCAAAGAGTTTCTGGAAAAAAAGAGTAGTTGTAGATAGCTTGCTGTTACTAGAACAGTACTTGGAGTTTGCTCCTGATCACTTTCTTTCTCAACAATTGCCTAATCATGAAAAGGATGGTGGCAATAGGACAGATTTATTATTTTGGAGAAGGCAATCTGCTTTCAGTCATCATCTTTCTTTGATTCCCTTTGTGTCMATTCTAATCCTGACCAGACCATGAATGTCACTCTAGAGTGACGTCTGCGATTTGGTCATATGATGGAACAGGAATCGAAATTTCCCATAAAAAGTGGTAGTAGGAAGCAAACTTCCAGAAGGAGAACATCGCATCTGCAGCTTGCTCTCGGCTGCCTTCTGATGAGCCTTCAGGAAAGAGAGTAGATGGACAAACTGTAATTAAATGAATTCTTATAGTCAGGTATGAGATACAGATCATATACTTCTGCTTTTGTATGACTTTGTAGTGAACAGAGGAGTATGATATCCATGCTGGTTTTAATTTAGTTAGTAATAACAAAAACCCAGATTTCAGCAGGAGCAAAATACATGTGTTCTTATGGGCCTTAGCAGTTCTGTACAGACTATTCTGAATTTAATGTACGCTCTGTTACACTGCTCTAATTATCACTACTGTTATCTTTTGTAGTCAAAGTTCTGACTGGTGTTTTCACAAAAATAGCTTAATTTGCAGTGAAGACCATTCCCAAATCCTTGAGATGATAGCTAAATTTTCACAAAGAATTGTCTTAATAATATGAAAGATTGGAATCAGATTTTGTTTTTGTTTTTGAAATATCTGCCAAAATAAGTGCAAATCTCAAAGAAATACTTCTTGGTCTGTGGATTTTGTCTACTCTCCCCCAAGTTATTTGTGTTTCATGTTTTTCACTGGAACTAAATGCCCAGAGGAAATACTGTTCTTGGATTCATATGACAAATTAACAGATTTCTTATTACTGCCATGTGTARCTGTTCAGTGGATATTTCTAGTCTATGTGTGAGAAAGACTATTAGAAATCTTGCAGAGGATGAAACCTCTGGTTTCTTCACTCAAAAGATTTGTGTGAAATTTGAACAACCCTTAAAATGTTTGAATTTGGAAAGTTCTGGTGGAGCAAACACTTTAACATATTGTTTCACCATGGCTGATCATCAAATTCATGGAAGTCAAGAGAAAATCCACATTTGGATAAATCTTAATTCTCAGGATATGACAGCCTACCAGTGGAGACAAATGTTTATAGCAGAATTTCATATTTTGACATATTCTGTAATATTGCCAACCTTCTGATCTTTTATAAGAAATTCTCTGCTCCTTTAAAAGCAAATCTTACTGAAATTGGTACAATGTATTTTTGCTCTTTTCATGTCCTGTTCCTTAGCAGGTTTGAGAAGTTAACTATAAATAGGTTAATATTTTGAATGAATCATTACTTTTTAAAGAGTTTTAATGATTAAGTGTAGTAATACAATAATGCTCTATCTATTAGGCATGAAATGTATTCAGAAAGGACATACATGTTTCATAAGGATCCCTAAGAGTGAAGTGTTATAGACTAATAACAGAGCAAAAATTAGATACAAAATTGAATTTAAAATCAAAATGTTCCAACTGGGAATTTTATTCTTTTTAAAGACTTCAGTAAAATGTATTTATTCATTCCTTCACTCTATTCTGACTTAAAAGTTTCATCTACAATTATCCAGAAGGTTTAGTTTATATGATACAGTTTAGCTGCCACTAACKTCTGTGTTTTAGTTACTTCATTACGTATTACAGACAACACATGCAGAATGCATATAAAGTTGCCCAGTGATTTCCACTATAGCTCTCCAGTTTTTAGTTGCTCGTAAGATTGCCGGACTTTAACTGGTTGAGAAGAAATATTCCCTTCTGTCTAACTTCAGCGGTGAGGGAAGGGGGAAAGAAGTTTCAATCAAATGTGATTTTTCTGTTGTTGATGTTGTTTGTTTGATTTCAGAACAGAGAAGCCTCACTTATTTGTCTATGTTAATAACTATTTGTAACTACTGCACTGAAGTTTTTATGTCCAGCTTCAAATACGGTGGGGTCATTCTGACATCAGAAATGTGCTTGTTGCCATATCTTTGAATATTTTGTGAGCCTTAATAAATCTCAGAGGCTCATTAGAGCCAAATTCTCACTAGAGATTATTGGTGTAGATAAACTGTGTGAAGATTTCAGCTGAACATGCCTAAGTCCAAAGCTGGAAGATTTGAGCAGGATTTTCCCTAGAGTTGCTCTCAGCTATCAGGAACTATTGTAACATTAGGTACTGAAAAAGGATTACAAATTTTTCTTTAGTATTTTTGTATTGCTGCCTGGGAAGGAAGGATCCATAAACACCTAAAATGAACARTATTGAGAAGTAAAAAGAAGGGGTAGAAGAACAAGGATACTACAGTAAGGATTTAGGTGAAGGCTAGATGAAACTACATATTTTACTTAGGAATGACCAGGTGTGACTAGGACTCTAACAATAATGTTTCTGTGCTTCTCAGTTCTCCTGTCCCTGAAAAGTGGAAATAATAATGCCAGCATATCTCACACAGGTGCTGTCAAGAGTGTTTCAGGATCTGCAGTGTATTCAGGTGTTRTACTGATAGCAGCACAAGAACAATCTCAAAGAAATAGTCAATGGTGTCTTCAAGGGTGAATAATCTACAGTAAATATGGGGCTCCATGTTGAGTTATGAGGAAAACACAAAGTGGCAACTGTGGCAAAAGTATCTTTCCATCATAACTACTAAATAAGTAGGCATCCTGTGGAAAAATATTTGTGGTCATGGAATAAAAAAATATATATTCACAGAAATGGTCAGATACATATGAAACACTAGTTTGTAAACTATCCTCAAATCATAACAAAAGAATGAAATGAGTGTCCATAAATTGGTTAGATAGGAGCAGGTTCTGAGGCTTCCCTTTAACACTGCCAAACTGTCTATAACTTATCTTTTCATGTACTATCTTGTGAGGAAAAGCAAAGAAAGGATTTTTTTTTTCCCTGACAGAAATTAAAAGTGCATGTGTAACATCAATAAATACCATTGTATATGGTTTTACAATCCTTCTCCATCTGAAGAAAGACATATTTTGTACCCTTTAATCCACAGATGTGTTTAGATCACAATAGAATATTTGGAGCACCTTTACATTTAAATGGTACTTTATCACTTCAATGTGTATATTAGAAAACAGTGTACTATTTTAATTGTGAAAGTGTGTATCTTCAACAAAAGAGAACCTAATGTACTTTGTATGTCCTCTGTTGACTGATTTTCATTTAATTTGTAGCACATTTTATTTACTCTAGCTTGTATGCTTAGATGTGTCCTCATTTGACTTTTGGCTCAAGCAAATAACTCCAGAAACGAAGGATATGCCTACTGAGATCACTTCCTGCCGAAGTCTGGTTTCTTGGCTGGGAAACTGGCTTCTCTTGTTCCTGCTGGAAAGCRTTTACAATGGGGATGTTGTAGTATAGTGGCAAAGTTATTCCAGGACAAGTATAAATAGACATTTGAATAAAGTTATACTCAAGGATCAGGGAAGGCAATGAAACCAATACCTGTTCTTAAGTGTTTTCAATCTAAATTTTGATTCACTTTGTTATAATTCCTGCAGGGTCACTCATGTTGATATACTAGCCAGGGAATGGCCATCATCTATTTCTAGTCATAAAACATTTTTAATGAATACCCTATCATAGGTATTCATAATATAGTTATTACTATAACTTGAAAATTTATATGATGCATCAAATCACAATGTGCAGAGATCAGAGCCACTGCACTACAAGCACTGCTGTGACACCTAACGTTCACGTCAAAGTTGCTCTGAGAGCTCTTAACATACATGGTGTCAACTTGTCATCTGTTTACTCTTGTGCTTCTGGCTGCTGCACTAGTGCAGAATGCAGAGTGCAACGGTGTTAAACCCCCGCTCAGGAAAAGCGGCGCCTACGAAGCGTGCGTGTACAGTGGCACCGGGCCCGGCGCTGGAGAGGCAGCGAGGCAGCGTCGAGAGCGCCGGGCYGGGCTGGGGCGAGCACTGGCAGCAGGCTGGATAGTTGGCCTGTTTCTTCCTTGCCTCAGTGCCAGTGTGAACGGCTCTACACTACCTTTAATAAATGTGATGCGAAAGGGCTTTCAAGAGTCAAACCTCCCCTTGCTCACTGCTTGCTGTCTTCAGGTATCAGACTTTTACTATCTTTCAAGTTTGCAATGCAAAAGAGAAGTTTCTCTTTTTGTAAAACAGGCACACGAAGGGGGCAGCAAAATTTATGAATGTTTCAATTAACTCAGAGACGAAAGAAATCAGTTGTTGATAYAAAAGATCGCTTAACATCGCTCCAGGGGCCGAGTTTACTAGTCTTTTAACGAAAAGAAACAAAGAGTAACGAAGACAAATCTGAGCATTAGGAAATTTGGCTCTAGGTAAATGAAAGAAACTGAGAAAAAATAAGAGGAAAAATGTCAAGTCATAACTCAAGCATCTAAATACAGGCAACTGTCATATAACCATGGCACAACATTGTGTGCAGGAGTTCAGAGATGTATGTAAAGTAAGAAAAGAATAACTGGGTGAAAAAGATAGAGACTGTGTCTTCAAACAAACAATATTGCTTTGTTTCAAACTGTGCTGTAAAATTCATAAGAAACTAAGGATGAGAAATTGGAAAGGAAATGAATACTTGGTTTAGTTTAGTGTCATTTAAACCTACTAACAGAAAAAAAAATGATTTTTAATCAAAGGAATAATTTCTTTGTAATTATCTTTTGCAGGTGTCAAATATACCCCTCCGATCTGCTCAGTCTGGAAAAAAGTGAACGGTGAATAGGTGTGATCTTTTTTTTTTCTCTTTTAGTGTTGTTCTTGACTATTCTGTTGTTTCCRCTACTCTTCTGGTAGCTTCTGACTTGCAAATGATCAGAAGTTCACATGACCTTTAGGCTAAATGGTTTGTGCGGTTCCATGCATGTGACGAAAGTGGCTCTGCCCAGGGAAGTACCGCCCAAGCCAGGGTCATTACCTGCAGTTGTCAAAAGGGGAATGGAAGGATATTACCCTGAAGCTTCGTGGGTCTTTGGTCCCTGACTCAACTTGTCACACTGCATGAAGCACGCTTGGTTTGATGTCATGCCACTTGCAATCATTTAGGAGGTAGTTACTTGCACACAGTAAACAGAGATCGGAAACATCTCTGCGTATATTTAATGGGTGCATTTGACAGCAATGTATAAGAATACTTAATTTTTATACAGATGGGGTTTCAAATATAGCTCGGTGATATAGAGGTACAAGTCCTTATTTACTTAAATACCTTTACCTGTTTTGAATATCTCCTTCTTTTTATGTTTAACACAGTTCTGAGCAGAATAATTAGTTAAGGCTTCTCTCCTCAGCAGTTTCCAGCCCTGTCGAAGAAAACGTATTACAGCCTTTGAAACTGCAACGGTCTGAAAAACTTGATGTACTTACATAACATGCAAAGAAGACGCCTAAAACCTTGGAACAAACACCTGTTTGTGATGGTTATACTGCTTCATGCAAAACAGTGTTCATTCTAACTCCTTCCATTATTTTGGGACAATGGAATAATACTTTGCTGGTGTGATTTTTTCAAAAAATGGGCCCCAGCAAAATTGTTTTATTTTTGAGGTGAACAATATGATCAAAGGTATAGTCCACTATCTGGGGATAACCCCGAACCCCCCAAAAGAAAAAAAAAAAGAAAAAAGAAATAAGAAATAAGTTATTCTACCATAAAAACTCAGACAGCAAAGCGATATTTTTTAATGTCTAAAGCCAATACCCTGCTCATCAGCCATCTTAGCTGAGAGTCCATATGACTGCATTTATAATTAATTTAATATGAATATTATTTTCTATGAAATTCATTAGCTCTTGCTTTCACTATTATATAAGTTTAATTAGAGATGTGCTGTTACTTCTAAGAGGTTCATTTTAAAAATAGAATCTTATGCAATATGTAGACCATTTTAGCCCTTGATATGAAGAACTTGTAGTTAAATTTAATGGCATCTGTTTTCTATAGCTGATATTCTGTTGGCATATTTACTTACCACTTGGAAAATGGCAGTAATTCAGCATGAACTTTTCTTAACCCTTTCATATAGAATAGTTACTGTTACAGGTTTTCTTATTACCACATTTATTTTATATATCTTGCTGTTTCTGACAACTTTTTAATGTGTGTTTGTCTCTTATAAGACTCTCATAATTGTTAAAGATTGTGAAAATCCAATGTATGCAAAGTAGAATTTTTGAATAGAGAGAAATTTTCATTAGTTTTTTTTAATTGAGCAGTCTACCTTTTGAAAAAAAAAGGATTTACAGCGAAAACATGAAGAAAATTTTGTTTTTTCAGTGAAAATAAAAGAAAATCCATTAAATACATTAATAAAAATTAATAAACCCCTTTTAAAAATTAATATGTTTACAATGCACTGATACACAATTTACAAAATATACGATACAGGAGCATGTAAATAAATAGGTAGTTTCTGCTCATGCTATTGTCACTATCACTGTTGTCCTCTTTCACACTCAGACAGACTCAAAGCCACTTCTGGCTTCTCTCTCTGTATTAACCACAATTTTGGGCAGCCTTCAGTTCACCCACCTCTCACACAACCAAGCGGAGGAGGTGGTGTCCAAGCTCACCGTCTCCCCAAACCCGTTGTGGGTTACTGGTGTCTCATTCAGGTGCACCAGTTGTGCGCCTACCTGAAGCACCAGTCCGTGCAGGGCGCCGTGGCCCCGAGCTGGTGCTCCTCGTGGGTCTCTGCCTCTCTGAATCACCTTTGTACATCTATAGCACGTATGTACTGGGCATAGGGTATAGTCTGGGCAGCCAAGACTGCTGGTGCTGTGGATATTACTAAAACACTAACAATACATAGTCCTGAAGAAGACAATACACCACTATTTACTTCCATATCTATATTGGAAAAAAAAAAGGGGGGGGGGGGACAGGTCTCCTCAGTCCCTCTTGAAGTATGTTGAGTATGATGTTTTACCTTTCCTTTCCATGCAACASAGAAGTCCGTATATGGAGTGAGATCTCAGTATCAATAAAGGCACTGTGCAGTTCTGCAGGGAGAATTTGCCCTTTAGGTAGGTATTCAACATTAAAAACATTTGTTCACAAGAGCAAAAAGACCCAGTGGAAAGGCATCTTTTCAACTGGCACATTTTCAACCACTTCTGATGAATTAAACTGACCTTTAGAAATACACATCTGGGCTGGCAGTAAAGCTAACGTTTCTATTTTTTTTAAGAGTACGTGTATACATGAAGAGAGCGGCGAGTGGGGTTTGTGGTGTTGCTGAGCTATTGTTTGTGTCCCCGCAGGTGCCTGTAGCAGGTACAGCCTGCATGCGCGCTGGTGAATGATGGCAGCTGCTCTGTTACACTCTCTTCCCGGATCCAGAACRTGGTGTGGAGCTGTACAATCAAAATCACTGAGGTTTTTTTAGGCATGGAATGCTGTGATCGTTCTTCAGACAACTTCATCATTTTAATGATATAAAAGACTACATTCAATTATAACAATATTTGCAGATAGACCAGTAAGGAAAGGAAAACAAGCTTATTTTTTCCCAAGGTAAATATTCTAGATGATTTTTAGTTTAAAGACGGTGTAAATGGGAAAAAATCTTACAAGAATACAGAACTTACCTAAACCAAAACTTTACAAGCACATACGGACTTTTGTCTCAGATCTAGTTGCCTTACAAGCACTTATTATTTAAATTTTACAACACCYGTGTAAGGCATCATTAAAGCTTAATTACAAATAAATCAGCTGAAGGACACAAATCTTAAGTGGCAAATCTTTAGCACTCAGAATTAGGACCATCTTTCTAGAGGAAATAAGTTCAAATTCATATACTAGAGTAATTCTTTTTTTTCCAGGAAAGTTTAGCATATAGACTGGTTAATGTCTTGAAAACTTCATTTAGAAAATCTTTGGAAAGTTTGAGAAATACTAATTTGGAGCATTTACAAGTCTGGGCCATATATTTCGAAAATGTTACCCTGCATAACTTGTCAAAGAAGATAAATTCAACTGTGTTTCCCAAACTTGCTCTGTAACAAGAGCAATAGAAATCCRTGGATTCCAAAGCCCAGATTCACTGTGAATGAGATGTCTAAATTAGAACTAATATTTTCTTGGACTCTCTCTATGACCAGTATATATATAGAGAAAAGCACATCAGAGAGTTATTAGTTATCAGTGGGAAAAATCAGTCTGTAGTTATTTCTCTATCTAAATTTCAGTGTAAAATCAAGTTCAAGTTCTCTTTCCTCTCTCAGCCTCTTCTTCACCAGCTAAGTTCTTGTTACAGCGGTATTTTTACCACTGTACTATGGTGGGATCATAGATGGATCTCTGAAGCGTTTGTAGCATCAAATATGCGATACAAAGAAATGATTC
This sequence comes from Rhea americana, assembly GCF_003343005.1. NCBI lineage: Eukaryota > Metazoa > Chordata > Aves > Rheiformes > Rheidae > Rhea > Rhea americana. The sequence goes on along the minus strand of NW_028185038.1, from coordinate 128,282 downwards.
TGTGTCTAAAGTTCTGTAGATTCGTTGATGAAAGAGTCGGGTGTAGTATCTTGCCACAGGAAGAATATTGCCAAAAAGTACTRATGAAGAAAGAGCACAAAGCTCTTATTTTTTTTTCCCGCTCATAAACACATGTGTGTTATGAACACTCAAGACTTGGAACAAATATTCAGACAAGACCACCAAGTTGTCAGCTAAGCTTATATTAAATATGCAGTCATGAAACTTTAAAAATTCCCTTCTTTTTTTTGAACTGTAGAGTTYCTTGCAAGTTTGTTTGTTATATGCAGTATAGCTAAGATTTGTACCTTATTTTTTCTTATGTTGTAAAAGAATAATTGACTTTGTTGGAACTAACAGTAGCTGGCAGATATACAAGAATTTTGTTAGTTAAGAGATGTTTGAAGGTTGCTCATGGTTACCTGATGTCTCAGTTATGTGAAAGAGTGGGGAGAGAGAAACTCAAGAGGTGGAAAAAAAATCTTCAATCAGTGCATTTATGTTGAACATTTAACAGGGAGGGACAAGGAAGATCAGCATAAGAAACAACATAAGTATTGCATCTTTCAAATGGAGCAACAGATGCTTTCAGGGTAAGAACAGGTATAAATCTTTTGCAATGGTTACTAATCCATATAACAACCACAAAGAAAAAGAATTTCTGTGATACAATTTGGCAACCAAATGCATGGTGAAATTTCCATCTAATTATTATTATTAGAAGAGCCTGGAAATGAGTGCTGCCTGTCTCCTGTTTGATATTCAGTTGTGGTTGGATGATTTCAAAATAAGACTAGGTCTGGATTATTTAATCTATTGAAGAATACCTCTTCGGATTTTGTGATCTAGAACAGAAGCTAGAAAAAGCAATATTTGCCAGATTCTGCAAAAGTATTAAGCAGACAATGTACCATCTGAAGGGCGAATTAGTAAGCTTCTGAAGCACAGTATTTTCTGACAAATTGTCCACTTTTTATATTGTTTAAGCAGCAACTTTCAAAGTGGGTATGGGGGGAAGTGTTTAACATACGGTTAAAAATGAAGAACAATACTGATATATTTATTATTTGRGGGCTTATATATAGCCACCCTATCCAAAACCACAGATGCACTACTTAAGTCTAACTGCCACCTTAAAATATTGGATTTTGTCAGAATGACTAAGCCAGGGTAACACAATGTATGTTTAAAAGAACTATTTACTCAGAATCCACACATTCGCTACAAAACATTTGAGATGCAGTGCAGTTGTTTTCAGAGAAAAAAARATATCTTAGGTTACTAATGGAACTTGAAGTTATCAATATACTGAGTTCATATGGTCTCTAAAGCAATTACTAGGGTCATAAAATGGGAAAAAATACAAACAAAGGCTCTGGATACACGCACAACACAAAAAATGTGTGTTGGTTACCTTGGAACAGTGAGGTGGTGCTTACCGTGAACAAACATTTCCCTCAATCACTGTCTACCCTATCTTTAAAGAGGTTATACTCAATGACAGAAGGAAATGTCAAAGACAAGAGGGGATCTGTGAGCAGACAGACCGTACATCAAAGCATTTGCTCAACTAGTCAATCTACTTTCGCAAAATCTAATATATGAAAGGTAGTTTATGTCAGCCCTGAGAGTATTCAGGCTGCCTCAGAACATGAGTTTCTGACATTTACTTTAGGTCAGGATGTATAAAGACCAGACACTCACAAAAACYTTGGCCACCTTGGTTATGCTCCTGGGAACTCCTGGGAGCTCCTGGCAGGAATATGTGTGAACATCATCCAMATCAGAGAATTTTCTCCAGGACCCTGACCCAGTGACTCTCTATCACAAGAGTAGCACAAAATCTTTCCCGTAATCTTTTCCCCCATCGTGTTTCTTGGTTACCACTGGGGAGAAGAGCTCATTCTATGGCTCCATACTTTCCATGGCTCTTCTAAACTATTTGCAACTTAGAAATTGTTGGCATTGCGATGTTTTTGTACACATCCTTTTCCCCTTGCCTCCACCCCTTACTCATGTTCATAATTTACAAGTGTAGCCTCATGTGAGCTGCAAAGGGTAAGGTATTGTCTCCCTTAGTGCTGGTGATTGCCTACATGCATCACCTGTATCAAAATATTAGGTCAATAGTCTTATACGTTCTTCCTAAAAACACATGCTGTGTTTTAGTTCTTGCATATGTCTTTTTACTGTGAATTAAAACATCTTCCAGGATTTCTAAGAATTTGGAGAACAAATGGAAATAAGATGCAACATTCCAATAGTTTGATCATACTTTTTATTAATTGCAGATCAGACTACAATGCAAGATTCAGGTGCATTGAGTTTTCTAGGAGAGGACTCTAATCAATTTACTTGTTAAGTGTGCAGGGCATGTTTACACCACTCTGGGCATCATGACGCCAAGAGTCCTCCCCAGATCCAGATGGACTGATCCCTCCAAAGCACACAAGTCAGTAATGAGAGCTGGACTCCTGAAAACAATAAGGCTGTGTTAGCCCAGTGCTAATAACCTTCTCCGTGGCTGACATATTCATGCCATTTCCATTTTGAGCGTGAGCCCAGTTACAGCCAACTCAGAGATCTTTGCAAAAGCCTCATTATTCAATACAGATTTGTCATAAGTGTTTAAGCATAGTGCCCATCTGCAGTTTTTTTTTTTTTTTTTTTTTTTTTTTTTTTTACCAATATAAAAGCAGGAGATGATTTTTAAAAGCCAGATTCAGATCTGGAACTGAYCTTTCTCATAGGAGGGTGATGTTCTCATTGGGGATAAATTCAGACTCTGTTTCTGCCAATCATCTGTGGCATCATTCTCTAGATCACTAGTTTTTTTTCATTGGTCATCCTTCCACYTAGAGTATTTTAAATTGTCATTGCCATCATACTTTAAAAAGGCAAGTTTAAAAGTAGAATTACACTAAGCTATCCACAAGCACTGTCCATTAAAAACATTATTTGAAAATAGTGATTAAGTAAATGTCACATAAACATCCATCAAGCAAAAAAATCGATTCAGAAAATATTTAAACTGTTCACTAAAATTCAGAGATAAAAAGAATGGAATAAGCAAGAATTAATTTTAGTTAACTAATGCGAATAATTATCCATTAAAAAAAATTCTCTGCAGCTTTCTTCCAATTTACAGTAAGATTACAAGATGATAATTATTAGAAGCTAGCTTGTTCTCATATTCATGGATTTTTTCTTAATCCTTTTGCTTCAATAATTTCTTAAATATATTCTCTAGCATGTAACGTAGCATCCAATTCCTATGATATGCCAAGATTCAGACAATCCAGACTTCTATTTTGAAACTTACAGTTTTATAAAGAAATTGTCTATTTTTGTAATTCAGTGACAATAGTACCTGATCTTTTTAAGGTATTCCCCAAAGTTAGCTTGGCCTTAAGTAATATAAGGCAAATAGAATCAAATGTTGCTTTCAATAAGAAAACTTCAGGAAGTTAAAAACAATCCCAAAGAGTTTGTCAAGTAGGAGGATTTTTTAATCAAGTAAATGGAAATTAAAGTTACGAAGAATATTGGGTTCATTAAAAGAATGTAAGCATCTACTTTTCTGCTCTTGCTAGATAGCATAAACTATTTTTTTTTTTTTTTTTTTTTTAGCACAGCTGCTTACTTATTTAAACATATGACAGTTCCTCAGAACAAAGCTAAGTTCTCGGGAAGGAAAACTTTACTGATGTCACAGTATTAGTAACACCGGACTGTTACTAATCACATAATTTTCTGAAGTTCATTAGAAGTTCAAACAGCATATTTATAAAGGAATCCCGTGTCAAGTAGACTTGATTCAAAGAATGAAGTCTATACATGGWTCTGAAAAGACCATTCAGTGCTTAATTATTTCATCCACAGTTGGGTAACACATTTGCTGTAAGATAAAGGAGATTCTGCAATACTAATTCAGCTAAAATATATGCTCTTTGCTTCAGAGAAGGGTGACTGGTAATTAAATGCAATACCTACTGTAATATCATTTTTGAATGGAGAAATCAAAATTGCAAAATGATGCTTACCAAAGCCTAATAATCATTAACCTGCAGAGGGTTCCCTGTGAGGGAAGGTAACCATATTTTCTATTTATATGGAGTTATTCATGTAGAATTCCAGAAGGAGATAGATAGTTACATTCCGGACTCGCGTAAGATGACCCTTATCCTTGGAAAGATGGGTCTGCAAGGCATGCCCTGTCCRTAGGTCTTGATGTCCACAGAAAAAATGAATGTAATGGTGAGAGAACAGATGCAGAACAGATGCCAGAACAGATGCAGAAAGTGAGAAGAAGGGGAACTAGGCTAAACTACAGAGCACTTAATTCAAAGACATAGCTCCCCTTTTATATACCTTGATGAGATGSTCTTGATAACACAGAAAAGTGATTGCAGCCTTACCACTTGGGACCACAGTCTACGCCTTGTGACCAGTCTGAAGCTGGCTTTAAGGCACAGTGTTTGCCTTTGTGGCTTCTTACAGTGCATGAGAAATGTGGGGGCAGAATCTATGGAGGAGAAGTGAGAGAAAGCTCTGCAGAACATTGCAGACCTTCTCTTGCAGAAGTGTTTCTCCAGGATGATATGATCCATCTCTCAGTGATTTACAAGGCTCTGTGTATACAGTTTTATCTTCATTCTGCAGTTGCGTATATTGAAGTACAGAAATGTTGACTGACTTGCCTAAGGCCAAACTTGGAGTTAACATCAAGATGAAAAATGTGTTCCTAGCTTCCAGAGTAATGTGTCATCCATTGCACTCACCACATGTGCAAATTGGGAAAGTAAGAGGTGCAGAAGATAATATTTTGTGTTCTCTGAGTTCTGCTACACTGGACTTTTCATTTCCTTTTCTTATTAACATATTCATGCATGCATTTTGTAATTTAAAAAGAATACTTGAATTGTGGATTTATATACAAAATTCATAAGTGATTTGATAAAAATCAGACCAATAACAGAAACACCTGTAATATTTTTTACCAGTATTATATTGTGGTATAAATATCATAAATATCGGTATTGTGCTATACAAACTTATTTTGTTATTCTACCCCTTGCTTATTTTATATTCAGTCTTCATTTCTTTATCTAGTTTTTATGTGCTTGTAAATAACTTCCCAAATTCCTAATTGGTCTGGATTAAAAATGTGTATTTTTAAACATCTTGACAAATATCTTCCCCTTATGCCCTTAAATTGCAACTGCCCTGCACCATATAAAAGTGATATACTATCCTAGAACAAAACTGGGGGAAAAAAATGCCTTATCTCATGACTGCCAGGATGGATTCCCTTTCTGGGAAGGAAGAAATTTCTAGCTTCCCAGTGGGAACATCCAAGCAATACCAGATGCATGAAATTTTACACTTCAAGAAATTAAAATTCAGATAATTTWATAGTATTCTCATGATACTCAATGGCACTTTTAGTATCTTGTGGTATCTAGGRAATCTTTTTATATAGGAAAGGATACAGTAGGCAGTTGCAATAAAAATGCTAATGTTTTAAAGCATTTCTGAAGTGTCTTTTTGTAAGGAAGGTGGCATTTGACACCTACGTAGTGGTCTAAGGTAATGCTTTATTGGCAGTAGTTTAGGATTCCAGGTAGAAGGTAATGAAGCTTGCCCAAAAATGTATATGTATACAAACATACATATATGTATGCAGGTATGAATGTATGAATGTGTATAGTTCACGTGCATTTGTGTCTCTGTATATGAAAATAATCCTAACCATTCAATTGAGACAAGTCCTTTCCTAGGTTCTTCTCACAATTAATCTTAAAGTACCATGAAAAAAAAAAATGATTTTCATGTGAGAAGTGTATGTATAATACATTAAACTCACTTTTATCCTTCGATGCTATTATGCATATTGTGGATTTCTCCTTCCCATGGTGTAATGGCTATTTTAAAAGTAATTATCTGTTACTTCAAGATACACTTTTCGCATACCTGAAACAGTACACATTTAGCAAAAGCTCTTATACAAGGACATTTTATCCCATCTATCCTTGATTGTAGTGAATACAGTGAAAAAAAATAAAGAAAAAAACATGAGAAAGGATTATGTTTTATTGAGCTACCTAAACCAGAATTAGATGAATGTTGAACTCGAAACCTTCAGCTGTATGGGATCAGAGTTTATGTGTGTGCTTGGATCAAGTATGATGAAAACCCTGTTTCAGAAATTAGCTACCACCCTATCCCCAGTCTACTCCACCAAACGATGATGTTGTTGATGGCAAGTGAAAATGGCAAACAAAYGAAGAGACAGTTGTGGAAAAAAAAACCCTGGAAAGCTTTGATTTTTACTTGCCTGCTTAAATGCTACAAAACAAAGACAGTCTGTMGACCATAATTTGAAAAAATATTGTGGTTGGTTTGTGTGTGGGTTAACAGCATGAACGGCACCTAAAGTCATTACAAAGATTACAAAAGTGAAATTGAATAGTACATTAAAGCTCAGAAATATTAGTTCTGTTCACAGTGTAATATTCTGTAATATTATCAACATCGACTCTTTCATATTAAGCAATGGAAAGAAAATGACACACCCTGATTTCACTATTTATTACAGTCTCCAACTGTATGCATTCATTTGTCAGATAATTTCAAATTATGTCTTTTCTCTGCTTTAAGTTTCTCTGTTTACTTTAAAAACTAATGCTTTATTTTCTATAGTTCCTTCTGTATTTTCTGCTTGAAAAATGATCTGCTTTTCCATTTGTTTGGTGTTGTTAGCTACAGTAACCTTCTAGGATACTTCAAGAATGTGCTTATGTGTTTGACATATGTTGGAAATGGCACTATATAGACCGTATCTCACCTACAGAGCAAACTATAAAAATAGTGATTGTAATGTCTGTTTTTCACTGATAAATGTATGTAGTTAAAAAAAAAAAAAAGCGAGCATTCTTTTAAGGCAGTAAAGCTACCACTTTCATGTGATAGAAAACATCTGTCTTTTGTTTGAAGAGATAGCAGATTTTTTGTTCATTTGTTGCTTTTTAAGAAGCAGTAACATCAACTTTGAGGCAGAAAATTTCCAGCTGACATGGACAACAGCAGAAATTCATGAGATTATGACTACACTGGGACGTTGCCACAAGCTGTCCATAAGAGATGTTGTACTGTTACCTTATCATTCCAGAAACAGTATAAGGACTTTTTTCCCTCCCTTGCCACTCACTTCAAGAGTAMATACCAGTGATAAGTAACTTTCCCTTTAGAACTGCGCTTGACATAATACACTGCTTGCTTCAGGTTGTAACCAAATTTGAAGGCCACGCTCCCWGTGTAACAATCAAAATACAGTTTTCACTCTTCACTTTGATAATACCTTTTTATCACTCCATTCAAATGCCTGTTTCACTGAGCGTGGATGCATCGTAACTCAAAACATCTCCCTCTCCCTGCCCTGCCCTCCAAACCCGGCTTGCTGTGCCCAGGGATGGCAGCCGTGGAGCAGAGCTCCATGAGTGGGCACCCAGCAGCTGCCCCTGCACTGCAGAAATCACTTGAAGCTCCCACAGTAGTTTCTGTGGAAACTTTACTATATCCCTACCAGGTTCCTGTATGTTGTCTGCTGTCAAGGGTTAGACCCAGTATGGTCACCTGTTTCTCACGTTATAATAATATGAATGGAATTTAAGTTCTAACAGACTGAAAATAAATGGGACATAACTAAGAACATTCAAGGCTGAACACTAATGTGGAGAATTAGCCGAGACTAATATTGTCCAAAGATGTGTGGTTTACTTTGATTCTGTCTACAGCCAGTGGGAGGAGAGGACTTCTCTGGAGAAGCCCTGTTTGTGGTCTCAGAGCAGCCCTCTGGAGGAGCCTGCGGAGCCCGGGATTCATTCCCCAGAGCGGGCCTGTAGCAATAGCCTACTTACTGCGCYAAAGCAAAGGGGAGAAACACTTCTGTTAACACGCTTTTGTTGTTCTTGAGTATTTCTGAGATATTTCTTTTATAACAAAATCTGTGCAGTTTCTAGACACACCAGCAGGTCATCCTCAGCTCTAAAACTTTCTTAGCCTTGAGAGAGATTACCCAATTAAGACCCTTGTATATGAGAAGACGAGACACTTCAGGATAACCTTATGCCTCTGTTGGCATATGCAAGCACTATGTACTCATTCAGTTAGCCCAACCATTATAAGCAATTTAGCAAAGCACTTAAGCATATCCGATCTGTAGCCTCAGGGTGTAAAATGATACAATGGCTTTTCCTCTGCTCCTCTAGGGGAAGAACAAGGCAATTGGACACAGGTCCTCTAATTTTTTCCCCAAACGTCAACAGAGCCCTATTACAGAGCAATTTGTTATGTCAGGTCAAGTGGAGACAATATAATTGAAGCAGTATGTCCACATGCACGTATGTATACACATACGATAAACATTTTCAAACATGAGTACCCCTTGCCAGGGGTATCCCTATGAAAAAGATCCAACTCCAATGCAGCAAGGTAGTCAGGMCACGTCATATCCTCTAATTCAAGAATACTTTGCGTGTTGGCTGGTTCTTACTGGGAAGKGTCAAATATGCCTTAATTATTCCTCATCTGTGTGCTGTATTTTTGAAACATAAAGGAGCACTCCTTTTTTCCCCTGGGCTTTTCCACAGATACMAGGACTGAGGGGGTAAGGTCTAGAAGTACATACCTTCATACCTTATCATTGCTTCTTTTATTTACATGGAAAAAAACATAAGAAAAAGACACTTTTTCTCTGACAGCCAGAGTACCTGGGCAAGAGCTTTGTTGTGAAATTGTATAAATTGTATTCTTTCTAGCCTTACTTCTTCTTCTTCTTCTTTTTCTTCTTCTTCTTCTTCTTCTTCTTCTTCTTCTTTTTTTTTTTTTAAGTTCAATGTAGTATTTCTCCCACACTGTAGGCTTTGTGATAACAGCTCTAGTTCAGGAGGGGAAAAATGTCATATTGAGAAAATGTGTAGACAGATCCGTCAGATAACAAATAACTGAGTAGAAAGTGAATTGAGAGTGACAGCAGCAGCTCACTGGAGATAACAAGCAAAAAAGACAGGAAGCCAGTGAGACATGACAAAGAGAGTAAATGAAATTAATCTTCTTCCTGCTGACAACAAATTTTAGGCCAGCCACAGCCACTGAGTTTTGCATTAGCCACAATTATATTCTGGCTAAGTATATTTCCAAATTAACAAGAACTTGCTGCAGGCTCAATAGGCTGAATTTGTGATATACAGAAATAAAAAGTGGGTTTTTTTTTAGACAGGTTTGGAGATATATTTTCTATAAAGCATTGGTCTCTTGTCATAAACAGTATTTTTATTATCAGATGTTGTCGGAATCAAAAATGAAAAGCATTTGCTGAAAAGACGTGGAGCAGTCGTAGAGTGTCAAAGCAAGAATAACAGTATATAGCTTTGAGTGGCCAAGATTTCTTCTTTCTTCCCTTAAAGATTTTTGATTTAAGTCTTTTGATTTAGTAGGAGATAAGCATGCAGAGCTATAACTGCTTCATATTTCCCCTGAGAGATTTCTGTGAGTGGTCACTTTTGCAGAGTGGTAAGCGAACACAAATTAGAACTAAAGGTCTGTCTTAAGTAAGGCATGATCTCCTATTTCTTTACATTGTCATGATCACAACTGATAGAGAGAATCAGAGAGTCCGGAAACATAGCACAGGATGGAAAAGTCTGACTCTAAATTAGACATACATTGATTGAATCTAAACTAAGAATAACTGGAAGCAATCTCACTTGCTCTGACAGGGGTAATTGCTTTTATTGGTGCTCTTCCTCTGCTGAGTTTGCCTGATGTTCTCCTATCAGTCATTCATGACAGAAAATTGTTTCCAAAGAGATAGTGTAAATAATGCAGTACTTATTACTATTATATATACTGTTCATCTTTATATCTCCAGACATAATATATCAAGCCTATTTCTCTCTTTATACATGTAGCTAAATGCTGAGCTAGTATTGTAAATAGTCTTAACTATGTTGACCAATACAACTTAAATCAAATGATGATCTGGCCCATTCTATGTGGTCAGCACAGCCATCACTAATTATTTAGTAATCTAATGGAAAAAGAGTCTTATATGCCAGCTTGCAATTTCTAGATGCCTTCCACACTTGCTTGCTTTTAGAGTGTTTTGTTCTTTTTATTAACTCGTTCATTAGTGTGTAGCTATTAACCACTGCTTTCAGTCACACAGGAAAAATGCCTATCTGTAATAACTGTGCTTTTTAAATTACTGTTGCTTTCATAAAAAAAGAGTTTGTAAAAGTTAGCTATTTAATGTAACAGAGACACAGAGGTCTGAAGTTTCACCAGACACCTTTTGTTTGGGCTTATGCATGAAGACACTTAAATTTGCATAGCAGAAGTAAAAAAACATTTATTCTAAATGTCAATAGATGCCTTTAGAAAGGCAAAAATACAAAAAAGAAGTACAAAAGACAAATATCTGTAAAGATTGCTGTAGGTATAGCAGATAAAGCCTTGAGACAAGCAGAGGGATGAGATGACCATTCTAAATCTCCTCTTACCCTATTTTTACAATTCTGTAAAACACAGAAGCACTACAAAATCACAGATTTCACATCATAGAGGAGTAGTCATCCTCCATCTGGGACCACCACACMTGAATTATTTCATTCATTCAGAAATGGGCCTGTTACCAGAAATACATAGACATATAGAAGGTTAGGAAAAATCTGAGACAAACTGATCTCTGATAAGCACTATTAAGCTTGTCTTAGTAACCATTACCAGAAGTGGAAGCCATGGAGCTGTATGAGTGTGTGCAACTACCTACGAAAGATTTAGATATTAAGTGGGTATATGGAAATTAAAAAAGGCAGACAAGAACAAGGCAACAGAAAAATCTCCAGAAGAAGAATGTGAGAATCTCATCACATATATGAATTTTAAAACTAGATGAAAGTCTGAAAGAGTTRCATTTAAAAAAAAATCTCATTTTCTAGGTAAAGACAAACAGAATAACCTACTATTCTAAGGCATCTCTAACTTGTCCTATCTCTAACTTATCATCTTCTCCAATGACTGTCTCTGCCAGCTGGAAAGCAAAACATAAAACATCAAACAACACAATCTCAAATCTTACTAGGAAACATAAAACATATGTTGGAGACCTCAAGTCAGGTTCAGAGCTGGCACACCTACTCACATCATGTGCGYGATTGGCTGACCCCTCATCCAAACTGTACAGCATATGTTGTAGCTAAAGCTTTGGTAATGGGTAATGATCACATGTAATAAATGTTACATAGGTTACATAACAATTTGAGGAATTTATCTCCCCAGAGAAGATGTGGAAAAATAGGAAGAAAATGCCAGATGTTTATCTTTTTTTCTCTTTGGTAGAGGCATATAAAATAACTTTATAAGAACAACATGTTTTAAAATGAAGCCACATTGAAATATGTTTTATGAAGTTAAGGTAAACATTTCAGTTCACTCATAACACTAAACATCTGAAATGACTCCAAAGGACTAATGCCATATAACAGCAGCTGAAAAACAGAGTTGTATATTTTCTGATTTTTCAACAGATTTTTCAATAATTTTATCATGTACAAAATTTCCCATTTGAGGCTAAGACATCCCTCACATCCTACTTAAGCAGTCAAAACAGCGTGTAAATGAGACTGCAATAGTCCAGACTTTTTATACCACTGTGAATTTAACCTATAGAATATTGAAATATAGTATACTTCGAAAATATCTATGAAGAGAAGACTGAAATATTTTAAATAAATAGGAAAGCCTTTAAAAATATATGAAATATCTTTGTATATAATTACAGATCTTATCCAATGTCCAGGTGCAATGAGAAATTCCTAGGCCCAGTAGCAGTTGAGATTGCCTTTTATGCCAGGTTCTAGCAATATTGAATACTGGATGAGAATGTCATAAGTCAATAAYTGTACAAAAATGTACTATAATAATGTAATACAAAAATATAAATCTGGTTTAATTTATGGGTTCAGACTGGGTAAAAAAAAAAAATCTAACTTTTTTCCCTCAGATTCCTTGTCTTATGTGAGGACTAATTTCTACTGAATCATAGAATCATAGAATCAGTAAGGTTGGAAGGGACCTCTGGAGATCATCTAGTCCAACCTCCCTGCTCAGCAGGGTCACCTAGAGCATGTTAGACAAGGTTGCATCCAGATGGGCCTTGAAAATCTCCAGAGAAGGAGACTCCACAACCTCTCTGGGCAACCTGTTCCAGTGCTCCGTCACTCTCACAGGGAAGAAATCCCCCCTCACGGTCAGGCAGAACTTCCTGTGCTTCAATTTCTGCCCATTGCCTCTAGTCCTGTCACATGGGACAACTGAAAAAGTTGTTTGTCCCTGTCCCCTTGACACCCTCCCTTCAGGTACTTGTACACATTGATAAGATCCCCCCTCAGTCTTCTCTTCCCCAGGCTGAAGAGGCCCAGCTCTCACAGCCTTTCCTCACTGGGCAGATGCTCCAGCCCTCTGATCATCTTCATAGCCCTATGCTGGACTCTCCCCAGTAGCTCCATGTCTCTCTTGTCCTGGGGAGCCCAGAACTGGACACAGTACTTGAGATGAGGCCTCCCCAGGGCTGAGTAGAGGGGCAGGATCACCTCTCTCAACCTCCTGGCAAAACTCTTCCTAATGCACCCCAGGAGACCATTGGCCTTCCTGGCCACAAGGGCACATTGCTGGCTCATGATCAACCTGTCATCCACCAGCATTCCCAGGTCCTTCTCTGCAGAGCTGCTCTCCAGAAGGTCAGCCCTCAGCCTGTACTGGTGCATGGAGATATTCCTCCCAAAGTGCAGGATTCTGCACTTGCCCTTATGGAACGCCATGAGATTTCTCTCCRCCCAGCTCTCCAGCCTGTCCAGGTCTCTCTGAATGGCAGCACAGCCCTCAGGTGTATCAGCCACTCCTCCCAGCTTGGTGWCATCAACAAACTCTGTCCCCTCATCCAGGTCGTTGATGAAAAAAATTGAACAGGATGGGACTCAGTACTGAGMCCTGGGGGACACCACTAGCCACAGGCCTCCAACTAGACTCCACGCCACTGATGACRACCCTCTGAGCTCTGCCTTTGAGCCAGTTCTCAATCCAYCTCACTGTCCACTCGTCTAACCCACACTTCCTGAGCTTGTCTAGCAGGATGTGATGGGAGACAGTGTCAAAAGCCTTGCTGAAGTCAAGGAACACAACRYCCACTGCTCTCCCCACATGTGCCCAACCAGTCATTCCATCATAGAGGGCTATCAGACTTGTTAAGCAGGATTTCCCCTTGGTGAATCCATGCTGGCTACTCCTGATCACCTTCTTTTTCTCCATATACCTGGAGATGACATCCAGAAGGAGCTGTTCCATCACCTTTCCAGGGATGGAGGTGAGGMTGACTGGCCTAGAGTTGCCTGGKTMCTYCTTCTTGCCCTTCTTGAAGACTGGAGTGACACTGGCTTTCTTCCAGTCCTCAGGCCCCTCTCCAGTTCTCCAGGACCTTTTAAAGATGATGGAGAGCAGCCTGGCAGCAACACCCGCCAGCTCCCTCAGTACCCGTGGGTGCATCCCATCCGGGCCCATAGATCTGTGGACGTCTAGTCTGCCCAGGAGGTCTCTAATCCTATCCTTTCAACCAAAGRAAAGTCTTCCCTTCTCCAGACTTTCTCCCTCACATCCAGGCTACAGGATTCATGCAYGTAGCAGTGAAGACTGAAGCAAAGAAGGCATTCAGTGAAGGCCCTTCCTGAGAGTAAAATCCTTATTTATGCTTTAGAGAGGCAAAGGGCAAATGAGATGATACTTCTGTTCTCTTGCCTCACAGTTTTACTCCACTACCTGAATATCCTTGGAAAGCAGGTTGTACTTTAGCCATTTTCACTGGCATTGTCTTTCAGGATTTCTCCTTTCTGCTAGCTTTTATGCCTAACGGTTCAGTCACAAGGACAATATATGGCAAACCAAGGCTATCTCACGGTATAAATAGGTGTAGCTTCATCCAAATCAATATCCAGTGATTTTTCAGTGAGACTTTAAGTTTTTCTTTTCATGAGGCATGTTTTGTGCAGCAGGAAGCACTTTTATGTGGTTTTCACAGAACTTCGCTCTTTTCCTATCTACAGAGCAGATAAGGATGCACCACAATACRGATGTGGGGGGGAAGGAGCTGTGTGAGCATGAGCGTGCTTCCCAGGTGAATGGTAGTACAAACACATCAGATCAGGGACTTGAAGCCYCCTTAAACTTCACCGGATCTAATGCACAAGATCATTAGTGTCGATCAAATCTTGAAAAGTTTGACAGTTTATTTCGGTTTAGATGCACAGAGACATTGCTGTATCTTATCTGAACAATCTGAACAAGAACTCATCTGAAAAAATTGGGCTAGAAATATTGGTCTATATCTCCACGTATTGTTTGATTTTACTTTCAGTCCAGAATACAGCCAGGTGAGCCAGGAGGTGAATA